>NC_052619.1:36265992-36511383 GCF_016545825.1 Eucalyptus grandis
CTCTCTGGGCCCGGTCTTTGAAGAGTTCAAAGATTGAAGAAAAAGTGAAGAGCAGGTCCATATTATTAAAACATTAAAATGGCTAAATGGGTCTCTTTGGCTCGAGACCCATTGAACCATAATTCCATGATCACCACATAGGATATATATTATGTGATATCTATTTATTTAATGTGTTTATGATATCGTGCATGTTAAACTGGTTAATATGCAAAGTGAGACCGTTAATAACGACCCAAATCTCCTTACAATGAATATTAAGTCGAAACGGGTTTCAGACTCGTGGCCTTCCATCGTCGTGGTTTGATCCAATATTATAGTGGTTAACTAACCGGTTATGGATACATAGGGGTTAATTACCATTTATAATATTGGACCACTCCATTATGCATATGATGCTGTGGGGTTGGAGCCAAATGATTTCCAATAACTGTTAGGTGAGGGAATCATTTGTGTTTTCAATACTTGCATGAGACGATGGGCTAGACTTAACTATGATCATGATGCCAATAACTGTTAGGTGGGGCTTTCATGGTCTGGAGGCCGAAGTTATGATTGGGATTCGCATATGATGCGTTGAACAAGCTGGTTCACTCACTAAGTTCATAGGACACCAATAATTGTTAGGTGAGGTGGACTTTGGGCTAGTGGGACTCCAACCCCCACTAGTAATTTTTACCCAACAAAGATTACCGCTTCCCATCTTAAGGAGTATGGGATTCGAATATAAATTTAGTGGGAGGATCTATTTCATTTAAAGACCAAAATGAAATAGTTATTATAAAAAGTACAACGGCTAACAATTTATTTTCTGCAACAGATATATTATTACTCTGAAAAATGGTAACCACAAACCCACTCACTTCTGTACTTGACAAGAATTGTTTGACTGGACCTAATTTCACTGACTGGGTGAGGAATTTGAGAATTGTTCTCAATTCAGAAAAAATTGGGTATGTGCTTGATGAAAAGATGCCAACCTCCTTTCCTGAGGGTGGGACCCAAGAGGAGCGTGTTACTTATGATAAGTGGCGTGATGATGACTTAAAAGTTAGGTCATATATGCTTGCTTCTATGAATAATGAATTACAGAAGAAGTATGAATCTATGGAAGATCTTTGGGTCGATCATTTTGCACTTAAAGGAATACTTTGATGAGAATGGTCGAACCTCTAGATATAAGATATCCAAGGCATTGTACCGTATGAGGATGGCTGAAGGATCATCTGTTAATGATCATGCTTTGAAAATGATCTGGCACATTGAAGAATTGGCAAGGCTGAATCTCATTATGGACAATGAGTTAGCTGTGGATTTGATCCTCCAATCTTTACCCGATTCCTTCTCTGGTTTTGTCCAAAACTTCCACATGCATAAGATGGAGAAAACTCTTGCTGAGTTACATAGCATGCTGGTAGTTTATGAGAAGGAAATGCATAACACGAGGCCAAATGTAGTGGCTATGGCTAAGGCTTCTTCTTCAAAGGGTAAGATTGTTTTAAAGAAGAATAAATGGAAGAGGCCTACCAAACCTGTTGTGCAACCAAAACCCATGATTGATAAAGGGAAATGTCATTACTGTGGTGTCAAAGGGCACTGGAGGAGGAACTGTAAGAGGTACCTCGCGAGCTTGAATGTCAAGCCCAAGAACCGGCCTTATGAAGGTATGGTGTCTATGCTTATTGAAACCAATCTTATGGTTAGTGCTGAATCCAGCTCATGGGTTCTAGATTCTGCTGCAACTTCACATATTTGTATGTCTTTGCAGAATCTGAAAATAAGCAGGATGCTAAGACGAAATGAGATTGTCCTGACGTTTGCCAATGGAGCAAGAGTTGCTGCATTAGCTATAGGGACTTTTCATTTATGTTTGCCTTCTGGACATGTAATGTTTTTAAAGAACTGTTTGCATTATAAGAATGCTGTTAGGAACATCATCTCTATACCTCGTTTGGGTAAAGAGAATTATGAATTTTCTTTTGCTGATGATGTATGTTCTATTTATCATAATAGAATATGTGTTGGTTCTAGCTTATTAACCAACAATCTTTATACCATTACAATGTCCGGTAATGCGATTACCAATGTCAATAAGCAAAATAGAATTGATATAAATGCCATAACTAATAAACGCCCTAGAGACGATCCAAATAAAAAGTATGTTTGGCATCTCCAATTAGGTCATATTGGAGAAGACAGAATTAACAAGTTGAGTAATGATGGATACATTGATTCTTCAAATTTTGAGTCATACTCGACTTGTGAGGCATGTCTTCTAGGAAAAATGACCAAAGCGCCTTTTGTGGGACAAAGTGTGCGAGCTGCTAACATATTAGAATTAATACATACAGATGTATGTGGACCAATTAATGAAACTGCTAGAGGTGGTTATAATTACTTCATTACCTTCATCGATGATCATTCACGGTATGGTTATTTATACCTCATGAAGTATAAATCTGAATCCTTTGAAAAGTTCAAGGAATTCAAGGCTGAAGTTGAGAAACAAACAGGAAAATGTATTAAGGCTCTTCGATCGGATCGAGGAGGTGAATACCTTAGTACTGAATTCCTGGACTATCTTAAAGAGAATGGCATTTTATCACAATGGACACCTCCTGGAACTCCAGAACATAATGGTGTATCTGAACGAATAAATCGTACTTTATTAGATATGGTACGATCTATGATGAGTTACACTGATTTACCAATTTCCCTTTGGGGATATGCCCTTGAGACAGCTGTATATATACTGAATAGAGTGCCGTCCAAATCTGTTCCAACTACGCCCTATGAGATATGGCATAGTAGGAAACCCAGTCTTAATCATATTAAGATTTGGGGTTGTCCAGCTTTCATGAAAAAGCTAAAAATGGAAAAATTGGAGGCAAGATCTGAACAATGTCGCTTCATTGGATATCCAAAGGAAACTCTTGGATATTATTTCTATTTTCATTCAAACCAAAGAATTTTGGTATGCAAGCATGCTTCTTTTTTGGAGAATCAGTTCATCCAAGAAAGTGGTGCTGGGCGGAAAATAGTCTTACAAGAAGAAAATAATGAAGTGCCAAACTACCGAGTTCAGATACCAATCTCTGATTCAGTGGGAGCTTCTAATACACAACCTCTTAGGAGAAGTGCGAGAACGTCTCGCCCACCTGCTCGTTATAGACACTCGGTTGATCATATTGAACCATTATTCATTGTGAATGATAGTGATCAACCCGGTGATCCTAAAACCTATGAGGAGGCGATGTTGGACATCGATTCGGTAAATGGCTAGAGGCCATGAAATCCGAAATGGATTCAATGTATTCCAATGAGGTTTGGACCTTGACTGACCTGCCTGATGGTATTGTACCAATTGGCTGTAAATGGATCTTCAAGAGGAAGATGAATGTTGAAGGTCAAATTGGAATTTACAAAGCACGGCTGGTGGCGAAAGGATATCGTCAAAAAGAAGGAATTGATTATGACGAAACTTTCTCACATGTGGCCATGCTAAAATCCATTCGGATTATGTTGGCTATAGCTGCACACCTTGATTATGAGATATTCCAGATGGATGTCAAAACGGCTTTTCTAAATGGTTTTCTCAATGAGGACATCTATATGGAACAGCCACAGGGTTTTGAATCCAATAGTGAAAAACAGAAGGTGTGTAAGCTTAAGAGATCCATTTATGGACTCAAACAAGCCTCCAGAAGTTGGAACATCCGTTTTGATGAGGTAGTCAAATCGTTTGGTTTCATTAAAAATCCAAATGAACCTTGTGTATACAAGAAGATCAGTGGGAGTGCAATTGCATTTCTAGTTTTGTATGTCGATGATATACTTTTGATTGGAAATGATGTACCAATGATATCATCGATAAAACTATTATTGTCACAGAAATTCTCCATGAAAGATTTAGGAGAGGCAACCTACATTTTAGGTATCAAGATCTATAGAGATAGATCAAGACGATTGATTAGCCTCTCACAATCTACGTACATAGACAAAGTGTTAACACGGTTTAACATGCAATGTTCCAAGAGAGGATTATTGCCTTTTAGGCAAGGGATCCGTCTTTCTAAGGAGATGTGTCCCAACACTCCTGAAGAAAGAGAGCGGATGGCAAAGATACCATATGCATCCGCTATTGGAAGCATAATGTATGCTATGCTATGTACTAGACCTGATATTGCGCATGTTGTAAGTATTACTAGCAGATATCAGTCTGATCTAGGAGAAGAGCACTAGATAGCAGTCAAGAATATTCTTAAGTACTTACGAAGGACTAAAGATTTATTCTTGATATATGGAGAAGGAGAATTTAAAGTTGTAGCTTATACTGATTCTGATTTTCAATCGGATCCTAATGATTATAAGTCTACGTTTGGGTTTGTCTTTACATTCAATGGTGGTGCAGTTAGTTGGAAAAGTTCCAAACAAAGTATAACTGCCGATTCCACTACTGAAGTAGAGTATGTAGCTGCTTCTGAAGCAGCAAAGGAAGCCGCTTATATGAAGAAGTTTATTTCTGAACTTGGAGTTGTTCCTTCAATTGAGCAACCGATCACATTGTTTTGTGACAACAATGGGGCGATAGCTCAAGCTAAGGAACCAAGGTCTCACCAGAAGTCCAAGCACATTGAGAGACGCTTCCATCTCATCAGAGAAATTGTTGGGAGAGGTGATATCGCCTTGCAGAAAATTGCCTCAGCAGAAAATGTGGCAGATCCCTTCACTAAGGCCTTATCTCAGTCTTCTTTTGAAAAACATATTGATAAAATGGGTTTGAGGTACCAGACAAGTTGGCTTTAGTGCAAGAGAGAAATTGTTAGATGTATGCCCTAAAGATGCTATGTAATAGTTACATATTAGGGATTTCAGTTGTATTTTCATTATTATTATTAATGGCAATGACGTATTCATTCATTTGTCCAATTATTTTATATTAATGAATGATTCCATAAGATCAGTTGCAACTAGACCTGTTCTTGAGACGTCAAGAATATATGTGACTGGTTCATAGTTAGACTGAATCTTTAAATCGTTCCCGGTCGATGGATTATTGAGTGGATATTAATAATCCTGTTGAGGCCGGTGTGTTCTTAACTTCGCCATTAAGTATTGGATACTTAAGGGAATGATGAGTCACATGTCATTGGGTATTATGATGCCTGAGTTAGAACACAGGTGTTTGTATTAGACAAATTCACTGAACGTGACGCATATGGAACGATTAGCGACATGGAAGCTTTTAGCGTGGTCAATGTCTAATTGTTCATGCTTTGGTCTTGTGTAAATAATCCTTAGACCTGAGGCACAGTGTTAACTTGTGTATCAAACAACTATGGTTCACGGGTGCACATAATGCCGGGTCGTCGATCCGTCTTTATACTTGATGGTCATAGTTTGTTCATATATGAAGTTACACGTGTGCGCAATATGGAATATGTCTCCTTGTTATATGCAATGTATGATAATGATGTCCTATGCGATCTAATTGTGACACTGCATTGAAATCCTCGGCCGGGGTTGTAACCGAGAATAAATTGTTTATGTCTCGAATAAAATACATGTCAATTAGATTTGTGCATATGATCAAATTAATGACTTGACAAATATTCCATGGTCTTTGTTTGATCGGGACATAGTAAGACGAGAGGATTGAATTACACTGTAGCCAAAGCTGACAGGTTCATTATGTTCTTAAAGTATTCACACTATCTGGGTAGCCATAACATATTGCTAGATATCAATCGTGGCTTGTAGGACCTAAAAGATTAATCGGGACAATTAATTCTTTTGGAAGTACTAATTTGTTAGTACAAGTCTTACTACCAGCTTAGTGATAAACCTAGGGATGTCACACACCATAAACAATTAGGATGACGTGGAACAAGAGAGAAATATTATTGCAAATGTATTTGCAATTACTGCAATCGAATTGAGTCGATTTGAAATTAAATTAAATGAGATTTAATTTAATTTGTATTATAGTCACGAGCCTACTTGCATATGATGTACACGCATGCCCAAAGTGGATATATGTTAACATATCAAACAAGTTGGCTTTAGTGCAAGTGGGAGATTGTTAGAAGTATGCCCTAAAATTAATTAACTAATTAAAAAAAAAAATTAAAGCTTCATGCATGTGCACGAAGCATAATGGTCAGCGGTTGCTGACCATTATGCACGAAGCATGGATGGTCAGCAACCGCTGACCATCATGCCAAGATCGTGCATGAGCGGTTGCTCATGCACGATGGTCGTGCATGAGCAACCACTCATGCACAATCGTGTGCTTTGGACGATCAGCAACGGTTGCTGATCGTCCATTGATTAGCAACCGTTGCTGGTTAGTTTTTAGTATAAAACAATTGAGGGATGAGAGAAAATTAGCTGTTGAAAAACAGAGAAAAGTGTGGGCGTGCTTCTTGTGTTTTTAGAGACATACGAGAGTAATTTCTTTTTCTGAAAAGAGAGAGCAAATTGTGTGCGTGTTCTTGTGTCTTTGAGACGCAAGAAAGAAGAACGTTATCGCGTTCGGGTCGTGACTATTATACATTAAGGATACGACGGTTTGTTTCCACGTGATTGTTAGCACGATCGAAGTGGAGAATATCCGAAGGTTCTCTCTTCCGTTCGACGTTCGTTGTTGGTGTGTCTGAACTAGAGGTTCGACGCTTGTGGGACTCGAATTGTAGAACATCCGAACCGACTCGTTTCAAAGCGCGCTTCGAGAGGTAATTCGTTTAACTCCCTTTTATGTTTAGATTTTTTATTAAAACGCACGAACAACACCTTAGGAGAATCATGTGTCAAATATATATTTGTTTCCGCTGCGTACTTTATGTTAATATTTCTTATACATGATTCATGAAACCCCAACAGCCTCTATATGCCTTTTCAGATTTCTAACGTTATTCCGGAGCAATAATGGTCCAGCAATGAATCTTCTCATGCAATAAGCCTCTGTATCTAACGTCACCATCGAAAGCTAGTTGATTGTCATGCACTAGAGAAAGTAATGCCTACAAACTTCAGCATTTTTTATCTTTACTGGTTGAGATGGAGATCTTAGTTACAGAATATTTAAAGCCAGTGTCGGTCGACCTAACAAGGTCAGCTTAGATTATTTTAAGCGATGATTATAAGGTACATGAATACGAGTATCTGATATTGAACAGCAAGCAGAAAAAAGACTTGTTTTCGTTTAGATGCTTTATTTCTAATTTTCTCTCAAAAGAAAATGACGACCGCAGCGTCTCCGAACTTCCGTCGATTATCGGGGTTTGCAATATGCAAGGAATGTTGACAGTGTCACAGTATTACATGCCATAACCTCCCTTATTAGTTTTCAGCAAGCATGTCGAAAATTTTCAAAAGACAATGAACATTATTTATTGATTTCTGATATCAAGTATCAACGTGATGTTTTCTAAAATGTTTTTTCCGTAAGAAGATTCATTCAAATAACCTAGCCCGTCCACTTTTGTAGGAGTTGGATTTAGATTTCTTGCATCTTGTTTCATGGAGCAAATGCATCGTCCCGGCAGTCATAGTAACCGATTTATTCTCATAGATTTAATGAGTGATGCTAGGATGTTATATACGCACAGAAATAATCTATGTGGTAAGTTCGAATAAATAGGACACACCGAAGAATTTAAAGCGGGAGAGATTTATTTGTGTATTAGTAATACAGAAGTTGCAGATGATGCGAGGAGTAGCGAAAGTATATTCAACATCTTTTTACATAAAGATGCGATTAGATATCTAAATGTAGTGTATAAAAAAAAAGATCAATTTGACCGAATAAGGTGTATGTACAAGATGAACATAGCATAAAACAACCGTATATGTGAAAAGAAAAAAAGAGAAGGCATCGGCTATAGCCTTTTCGAAGGATTTCTAACTTAATTCAGGAGCAATAATAGACCAGCTATATGAATCTTCTAATGCAATGAGCCTCTCTATTTAACGTCATCACTGAAACCCTAAGCTAACAGCCTAACCCCCTTTCTTCCCCTTCATCGAGCCCATATTAGCTATAACAACCCTTCACTCTGTAATTCTCCCTCTCTTCCTCCATGACACCCACTCAACCTCAGCAAGCAAAGTACTTGCAAGAAGATGACATCTCCCAGAAATGCCGAGACCTCCTTCCCTTGCTCCCCCGCGAAAAGGGCTGGATCACCACCTCTATCTACCAGTACCAAGGCTTCTGGTATTGCCCAAAGGTCTTGAGCGGCCTCCTCGCTTGCCAAGACCACTTCCAAGCCCAAGACACCGACGTCCTCCTCATCACTGCCCCTAAGTCTGGCACCACTTGCTTGAAGGCCACCCTCTTCGATGCAACACCATCCTCTCCTCACCCAAAGCCCTCACAACCTCGTGCCCTTCTTAAAGATTCAGCTATATTCGCCACCCACTTGCCTTACCCTTTGCTCCCTACATCAGTATGTTCGAACCAA
Organism: Eucalyptus grandis; assembly: GCF_016545825.1. Taxonomy (NCBI): domain Eukaryota; kingdom Viridiplantae; phylum Streptophyta; class Magnoliopsida; order Myrtales; family Myrtaceae; genus Eucalyptus; species Eucalyptus grandis. Next base: position 36,274,458 of record NC_052619.1, read on the forward strand.
AAAAATAATGTCAACTTCAAAAATTTGGAACGAGGCACAAATATATACCGGAGGAAGAACTAATTGAAATGCAAACGCTTCTTTTGCTTCGGTGTAACTACAACTTTGAAGTCCACAACCTTTTAAAGTGGTTGGATGTGTAGATAGCTTGACAAACATTAAATGAGGAAACACAAGAAAGTCCACAAAGTGATACAAGCACACAAACAAAGTCAAATGAAAAGACACAATAAATACAAGAAGACAAGCGTGGAGCACTCTTCAATGAGTTTTCTAGCCTTCTTTGTCTTCATGCTGCAAAAGGTTTTCTTCATTAAATGCTTGTAGCATTTTTATCTTCAATCTTCTTCAAGCACCTACCATGAGTCATGCTTCACCCATTCATTTTCGTTCTTCTTCTAACACCCACCATAAATCAAGGCATTTTGAAGAATACTAACAACCAAATCTAGAGCTCATAACCAATGTGCTTAAATCTTCAACAATCAATTTTATATTATTCTAACAGCTTCCCTTAAAGTTAATTTTTGAATTCAACAACACTGAGCATCATCTTTAATTTTTCGAACAAATCTGCCTTCAATGGTTTTGTCAAAATATCTGCAATTTGATCTTCTGATATGCAGAAATTAAGTTCAATCTTACCATCTTTGACTCACTCAAGAATATAATGATACTTGATATTGATGTGTTTGCTCCTACCATGAAAAACTAGATTATTGGCAAGACCTATTTGATCATGTTTCAATTCACACATCATCCAATGAAGTTATATCGCTTGACATGCCGCTGAAGTTAACGCCATGTATTTTGCTTCAACTGTCAGAGTGCAACAACTTCTTATTTTTCTGAGGACCAAGAAATTACTCCTAATCCAATAAAGAATGCAAATATGGAAGTACTCTTTCAAGTCTCAGTATCACTTGCCCAATCATTGTCTGTGTACCCTACTAGACTGAAATTCTCAGTATAAGAATATAAAACTCCATAGTCACAAGTTCCACTGAGATACTGTAAAATTCTTTTTGCTGCCTACAAATGTGATTGGTTCAGTTTTTCCATGAACTTGCTAATAATTCACACTCCATAGGTCATATATATCTCAAACTCCCAACAATGCTTTTAAAATAAGTGGAATTTACCAGTTCACCACTTCCTACTTTCTTCAGCTCCAATTGCAAGCGATTCCATTTTCATTCACTTCGAGATATCATTAACATATTTTTGCTGCAAAATAAATATGCCATCATTTGTCTACTTCACTTCAAAGCTAAGAAAATAGGACATCAATCCCAGATCTATTATCTCAAACTAGCTAGTCATAGTTGTTGACACCTAAATTTTGGCTAGATTTTTAAATTAATTTGCATAAAAAATTTAGGGATCAATTGGACCCTAACAAAAATGATTTTCACATCAATTAGGCCTTAATTTCTTTTTTTGCATCCATTAATCTTTATTTTCTTTTTTTGAATAATAATAATAGTAATTAATAAATAATAAAAACAAAAAAGCAGCAGCCGGCGGGGTTGGGCCTTCAAGCCCAGCGCCTTCCCTTTTGTCCCTCGTGCGGGCCCCCACAACCTAGCTTGTGCGACCCGACCTGGCCCCCTTTTTTTCCTCTTCTCTTCTTCCTAGTTGGATATGCAGCACACGCAAGGGAGCTCCTATGTGAGCGATGCCAGACAAAAGGGCGAACAGCGACGTATGACACAGCAGGTAGAGAAGACAAGTCTTCAATGCGAGACAGCCTAGCTAGAGCCACCTCGACAGATGGGACGCCGGTTCGGCTAGCGGAGGCTGCTCGAAGCACGAAGGACCAATGGTCCAAGCGCCTCTGTCGACCGACTTCCACGCCTATAAATTAAGCATCGGAGGGGAAGGCAAAAATCACAACGAGAGGTAAGATCAAAAGTATGAGAACTTCAAAGCTTATGCTCACAAGCCGAGATCTGAGGGCTCGCAGCCAAAGAGAGAGAGAGAGATCCAGATTTGAGAGAGAGAGGGTTAGGCCAAGTAAGGGGGTTTCGACAAGCTACCACCCATCCCAACGCCATTCTCGACGACCAGCCGTGACTCTTGCCCACTGCTGCTCACCTCGTCGTCGCTACTCAACCACTGACACCGAGCTGTTGGTCCCTCGAGCCATGCCACCGCCCCCTAACGCCATCCGTCACTGCTTTGCCATCACTTACCATACTAGGGCGTCGCCACTCCTTGATGCCATCGCTGCAACCAAACCCCAGGCTAGACGTCATCCCTCGGCCAAGCCCCATGCCATCAAACTCGACGCCTTCTGCCCACCTCGCTACTAAGCCGCATCCCCTTGACACCCACCCCAATGAACAACCTATTGTCGCCGTCCGCTGCATCGCCACCATTGTCAACAACAAGCCGCCGCTCCCCAACACCATCCTAGCCACCCCCAGCGACCATCGACGCTACTCGTCGATGCTAAGAAGTAGAGAGGTAGGGAGCTACAAAATCAGGTCGAGCGAAAGCCCCCATTGAGTAGGATTTTGGCCAAAACCGGGTCGGGCATGTAGGTCTCAGCCGGGTAGGGCTCCAACCATCTTGGGTCAAATGCCTATGGGCTTTGCAAAATTCATGGGTTGACTTTGTGGGTTGAGTTCCTTTTAAAAGAAATAGGGAAGCCCGATTTAGGCCCGTGACAAGCTCGTCAAGGCTGTTGGTGGCCAACCCAGGTCGGTCCCAACTTGGGAATCCGACCCAAGTCATTTTTTAAACATATAATATTATATAATAATTATAAATATTTTAATATAAAAATAAAAAAAATTATTTTTCAAAAAATCGGAAAATCCAAAATATCCCACAATTTTCAAAAAAAATCAGAAAAAGCAAATAAAATGAATAATATTTTCAAAAAATGATCACAAATCCAAAAAAAAAAAAAAAAAAGCCTTTTTATGCTAAAAAAATAGAAAAAGACTGAAAAAAATGTTTTTCCTCCATAAATGCATGGAAAACCCCTTGAAAATCCAAAAGCCTCAAGGTTTAAATAAGATTAGGTACCGGAAGGGTATTAGTGATTAACTAGTATAATCAAATCCCCAAACCTAATGTCTCTAGTTGCGCAAGAGCAAATATTCCTCCCGATATTTCGCTTGAGTTTCTAATCGACCCACCCAAATTGATTAGTGGCAACTCCTTTTTAAAATTAACTTATGGGTTTAAATAACAAACCATTAAGTCATGAATTGGTGGATTTGGGAGAGTCCAGCCTAAGCTTAATAGACCTAGCCGAGCCATTAACCTCCGCAGACGCCCCCCCTAATCGGGTGCTGAAAAAAAGAGGTCGCGACAGCTTGGCGATTCCGCTGGGAACTTTTTGTGGACTTAAGCCATTTTTTTTTTATCTTCTTTAAACACTTTTACTAACTTGGGTTTTTTCTCTTTCATGTAGGTTAGTATCTTAGAAATCATTTTTTAAATAAAATGTCTTGTGATTATAAACCACTATGCATTTTTTACTGTTTTAGCACTGCACGTGGCACACGCAACTTGGCCGTCGGACCTAGGCCGCCATAGGATATTTAGGATGGTGTTAAGAACAATATGGTCTTGAACATGAGACTGCGATGTAGAGGTTGCCTTTCTTTTCCCCAATTTCTTTAGGTGGAGCCGAGGTTAAAGGAGTATGATGGTTGTTGCAGCGTCAGAGGGCTAGAGGCGCGCGATGGTGGCTCGTGGAGACGCTGCAATGCCATTATGAGATTGCAATGGACAGACACCCTCTTAATTTCTCTAAACCTTTTCAGTTAGATACCGAGCCGCATGTATCATGCGCATGTCTTTGTGCTTGCCATTTTCTTTAAAAGCAAAGTAATTTCTTTACTTTTTTACTCAGTTCCTTTTTATTGGCCCATGGCAACTTAGGTCGGTTTTTTGAGTCCCAGTTTATATGCGATGGGAGGAGACAATATCCAATTTATTCTCGTCCCTAAAGCAGAGCTCTTCGGATGGTGGGGTCAATTGGACCAATTTGCCCAAGAGCGTGTGAAAGCCAGAGTCAGTCATCTTCTATCGTTGTTCCAAATCCTTATTCTCTTGAAGTCCTACAGATGATAGCACACTTTTGGTGCCCAAGCTAACCCCAACTTTGGAAGAATACAACATCATCACTAGAATGCCTCTCAAGAGCAAGTTTGTTAGGCCACCAATGTGTGGCATCCCAAAATTCAAAGTCAAGTTATAAGGTGTGTTAAAGCCTCTAATTAGGTAATGAGATTACCTATGGTTTAATGCTTTAGCCATTAGTTTTTTTTTAAGATTAGGAGATTTGTGTTTGTGCTTATGAGATTCTAAACCAGATAGATTAATGATGATAATCTATGCTTGGCCATGCACCTTATGAATTAAATAAAATGTCATAAGACTTTGGCCATGTGGAAATAAAAATTTAAAATTTATAGAAGAAATTAAAAAAAAAAAAAGCAGGAAAAGTTAATTTTTAGGTTGGGCCTTAGGCCCATAGGCCAAAGCCTTGATGGGCCAAGCAAGTCGGCCCAATTAGGCCCACGAAAGGGGGCTGTTGACCAGCCCAAGAGGAGGCCCAAGAGTGGCCGGCCCAAGCCCAAAAGCCCAAGCCTAAAAGCCCATTATGAAGACAAGTGGCAAGAGGTCTTCATGCATTGACTTAGAGAAGGATGGCATGCATTGGTCAATTGAAAGGCAAACAATGATTACTAATGATGAGGTTTAGGGGAAATAAAAGGGAAGAGAGAGAGAGAGAGAGAGAGGTGGCCGGTTGCTTCGTTCGGCCAAGAGAGGGAGAGAGAGAGAGAGAGAGATTTCGCGAGAGAGAGAAGGAGAGTGGCCGAGAGGGAGGAGAAGCCGAGGAGGAGTCATCGCCGTCCGTCCGCCGTGCTCGCCGCCGTGTGCCGTCGTCCGTTCGGTCTAGAGGCAAGTTGGAGTCCTCTTGCTGCTCTTGCATGTGTGTATGTTACATGTATGTCGAATTTTGGGTGATTAGGAGAGGAAAACCGAAGCTTGGATGACTTGTTTTTGAGTAAGGTTGCTGTTTTCGTTTGAATCCGCTCGAGTCAGAATGTTGTGAGAGCTTGCCTGCATGTTTAGAATCCGATTTTGGCTTTGATATCTTCATGAAAGTTGTAGCTAACATCGTAAAATACAACATACTAAAATTTTGTGGAAAATGACGGAGATTTGAGGGGTTAAACTCTCATCCTACGGAGACCTCAGATCTGGAAAGATTTCACTGACCTCTTGATGGATTTGTGGTTGCATGTTGATTTGTGCTAAGAATCTCTCTTCGATTTCTTCATGAAAGTTGTAGGGGACATCTTAAAATACAACATACTCAAATTTAAAGTGAAATGAACAAGTATAACCTAGTAAATCGACTAGATCTTGAAGACGGTAATTCTGGAGATGTATTACAAGACACCCGAGACTTCATGGACCTAAATGACGACTATACTCTGGATATTTGACTTGGATCTCTTCATGAAACTTGTATATAACACCTTGATGTAGAACATATCCAAATTTCAGAGGAAAATAATAAGAATAGGTAGGTGAAAACTCAGTATTTCGGAGAAGCATGTACTGGACGATTCGGTGTTGGATCCAGAAGCTTCTTGAGACTGTAGAAATTTATCTAAAAATAATATGACTTGGAAGTCTTCACGAAAAATGTACTTTAATGTCTTGTCTATAACTCGGTAAAATTTAGTAATTTTTGGAGGTCGTATGGATATTTTAATCGAATTTCTTCGGAAACTGTGCATTCTGATTTCATCCGAAAATTACATGCTGTTTTGTGTGAATTATGAAATTATGTGAAATTCTATTTGGCCATGTATTTTGCATGAAATCATTATCCTATTGTCTTGATTATCACTTGCCTTAATTTTTATGATTTTTGAGAATTATATAGATATTAAATTAATATTTTTGAAAATGGCACAAGCTGAAATTTAAATAAATGAAAAGGGCATGAAAAATGGATTATTTTATTTGGCATAATTCCATTAAATTTTATTCCATAAATAATTGTACCATGTAGTATGAATGATGAGGTCTTGATGTATGCATGACAATGAATCGAGATGCATGTGGGAATTCAAATGCTGAACATGATTGTTGATTTGCCAATACATCATATGCCATGCTAAATTAAGACCGAAATTGGTGAACATGAATAATGTTAAATGAGGAGATTGTTGTGGTGGATGATGATGCTCGGAATGTATAGAGATACATTGTCGGATGGCCCTAGGAGTTTCAGGATGCCCGGAAAGTTGGGGGTGCCGGAAGCCCTGGAGGTTTTTGCCCGAGAGGAATGCCTCGTGATACCAGTTGGGACGCGAGATGCTCGGAATGTGGGGGGCCGGATGCCCGGTGGCCTGGAATGGCTGAATGCCGAAAGCCTCGGAGATCTTTGCCTAAGGGGATGCCAGGATGGGGCGTGAGTGTAAAATATGAGATGAAATTGATGATCCGAGGAAGGGTGATGTGGTGATCAAATTGAAAGTTAAAAGTAGAAATTGAACCATGCATGATATGATATGATATGATATGATGATGATCACCCATGGCATGATGATGATGTGTGATGTGATATGATGATGATCACCAATGGCATGATGATATGCATGATGATGATGATGATGATGATGATATATGATATGGCATGATGACATGTGTGATATGATGATGTCATGATGATGATGACATGTGTGATATGATGATGCCATGATGATGATGACATGTGTGATATGATGATGCCATTATGATGATGACATGTGTATGGTATGATGGTGTCATGTATATGATGAGGATGGCATGTGTGTGATATAATAAAGTCATGATGACAATGATATGAGTATGACATGGTGATACACATGTGTGTGTTAAGACTGTGGTGACGATGCATGATAGTATACGCATGGCTTCAAGGTAAGTAATGCCTGCAATGCATGTATGACTTGTATGATGTAATGAGTGGTTATTGGACTTCCTTTACCTGCTAAGTGGTTGTACTCACCCCCTTTGGGGACCAACATTTCAGATTAACAGCATGCCGCTCCCTGCCGTCACGCGGGGTGTGTTTTACGGTCTACCATCCGATGTTGAGGTCAAGTGCGAGGAGTTTGGCTGTCCTTCTGTTCCTGGATTGACGTATATTCGAGTGTGTTGTTTAGTCATGTACGACGTAGGCCTGGCTGGGGGCCCGATTGTCCAGGAGTTCATCTCCGTCCACGTTCGTCGCGATAGGGTGATGCGAGGGATGTTGCCGCCGCCGCCGCCTGATGCACTGGGTTGGGTGTGAGGGCCCGTGCGTGACGAGTAAGAGCTGGATCTTTTTGGGGATAGTTTAGCTGACACTGATGATGGGGATTGTTGCACGTGTGTTGTAGCGGGTGGAGGGTTCTTTTTTGGGGGTTTAGGCCGGACGTGGCTGAGTCCTGGCTTTTCCTTTTGATGTATCGACCTAAAGAAATCCCATCTTGAAAATATATGTAAATAAAGTGTCGTGGCTTGTCTATTAATCATGGTGATTAGTGGTGTGTATTTGTATCATGGTTGGTAGGGGGAGAGATGGTGATGTTTTATTTTGCTTCCGCTAATGAGTCGCGCTGGGACCGTTTTAAAAAAAAAATGTGTCTATGAATTACAACGTTTCTTCTAGAGAGAGGTCGTAAGGTGTAACGTTGGTGCCTGTGGCGACTTCCAAAGGGTTTGGGGTGTGTTAGCGCAACTTTTAAGAATTGAAATCCATGTTATGAGACAAATTCTTGAAACCAACCATAATACCTGCCCACTAGTGTTTTTAGACTACTCGTTTTGAAATTCAACCAATGACCCAAAGAAGTGAGATTTTCCTCCTAGCCTTTTCGGGTTTATCATTTTCTCCCATCAAAAAGATGCCATAAGTCTCTCAATGGCACGAGTGATTGATCAGGTCTTAAGGAGGAAAAATTATATCAACATGATTTTAGTCGAAACATTCTTGTCCCTTCATCATTTTAAAGAAAACACGAAAAAGATCATAAAAGCCTCCTCGAAAATTTTCCAGGTCTGGTTCGTTTCTCACCTAAGTGAATTTTGATGCCTCATGCAATCGTCTAAAACAAATGATTTCGAAAATCCATTGTAGAAATTTGTGGTTCTAGAACAATACATTCACAACCAAAGCTGTTTTAATTGGATAAATTTCCTAAGAGACCTTGCTCTTGAGGCATTCCTATGATGTGCCGATTGGTTCCATGAAAAAAGAGCTCGCTTTGCTTACAAACACTGCAACCCAATCCCATTGATCGGCCTCACTGGTGCCACTCCCTATTATCCATATAGGGTAGCGCGACAATATGGAGCCCTTCAGGAGATCCTACTGCCTTTCAAGACGAAGATCCCTCCACTCCTTTTCACCCATCAAAGCCGTGACTACGCATTCGAGATAGTCATTATCGAGGAAACATGGAGCAAATGCCATCGCAAAAGGATCGTGGTACCTGAAGGGCTCGAGGGACAGGAAAAGGCCCATCACGCCTCTGAGTCCTACATCCATAGCCATCCTATCCTGACAAAACTGAGGCCATCAATCCCTCACCTAATCAGCAAGATCAGCCAACATGAGTAAGTAGAGCATATGCAAAAGGATTTGGGAATAAGCTAGGTACACGTCTTAGAGCCTATCCAAGGAAGCAAACGTCTTCACAAGAACAAGGCTCCTCATCACACATAAAATAGCAATCATGTGCCCCCTAGTATTAATATTGTAAAAATTTTATCTTAGTCCCATTGTTTAAGGACTTCTGTATTTCGTTCAGTCATTTTAATTCCAAATTTAGATGTCAAAAGTATGTTGTCTGTGAAATCCTATTTTGATAAATAAAAAATAGTTGGACCGTTGCCATGGGTCAATCCTTATTTACTCTCGTGCTCATTCAGTGTTTTATAATGTCAAGTAATTATGAATCGCCAATCACCAGTCGCCCGCAAATGGCCTCAGACAATAGGGCCCGATCAGAATGATGTACAAAATCACCTTGCTATCATTGAAGACAACGTAGGATAGATGTCCATTGTCCTTTGACAACTCTCGAGACAAATGGAATCCATTCAAGCCAAGTCCAACTCCGTATCTGCTTTAACACTCATGACACCTGTAAATTTGCCAGAAAATAACCACTAGACAACTTGTAAAGATCATAAAGAAGCTGAACCAGTTACAGGAGCAAGATCTCATTGATCTATCTAATTATGCCGGCATTAAGATCCCTGAAGAGTTCAAAGTGCATGAATGCGACGGGTATGCCAATACCTCTCGCCCAGAGGCCTACTTGCAGGCTTACCTAGTCCGAAGGATGATTCAATCATACCAATCAAACTTGACTGGCCCTGCCCTTGCAGTGGTACATTGTAAGGAGGATTAATCTCCATAAGACCTGGGGGGAACTAATCGATGCTTTCCACCAAGAATATGATGTTGACATCAACGTCGACATCACCTTGCCCTACAAAGAGCCAATAGTCTCGAAGTATGAAGAGTCGATGGTTGCAGAAACGAGGGGTAATATGTTTTTAAGAACACATGCCATGTCAGGGAGGAGCTCGACTGCCTAGTCTAACCTTGTCGCGACCTCCCCGAAACGGGTTGGACCACCTAAGGGTTCGGCAAATGGATTGCTAGGCCTACACTTAACTCGGGCTCTCCCAAGCCCATACCAATTCGCGACTTAGGTTCAAGTTCTTAACATGCAATTGATTTTCAATTAGGAGTCGCCACTAATCTATTTTTGGTGGGTAGATTAGAAACCCAAGTAAAGTAATGGGAGAATTACTTCACTCCTACGAACCAGAGATTGTGAGTTCGGGGACTTGATTACGCTAGATTTTTCTAACGCCCTTTCGGTACCTTTTCTCTTTTATTTCAGAAAAATGTTTTGCAGGCAGCTTGAATTGATTTTTAGCCTAAAACACTTAAGTGATCATACGGGTGCACAAATATTAAAGATAACATTCAAAAGAAAAAAAACATTGCAGAATTAAACACAATAAGGCAATCAATTATTTTTTGGGATTTTCTCTTGTTTTAAAATGAAAACTTACCTATATAACATGCATATGATATATATATATATATATATATATATATATATATATTTTTGGGATTTTTATTTATTGAAATTCGAAATAATTACTGAAAATTTGACTATAAAACCCGACAAGTTATCCTGCTCAAGTGAGGAAATAATTTGGATTAAATCCCATTTTAATTCGGAAGCTCATCTTAGTTAAGTAGCCGTAACATACAATCTATTAAAAAATCTAACTAGATAAATTCTAAACATGTGACCTATCCTATTTAAGAATTTTTTTTTTTTTAAATGAGATTATTAAAATATGCAAACATAATGTAAAACCCTATTTAAAAAAACTATTTAGATCCTCTCCTAATCTATTCCAAAATTATGCAATCATATTCAAACAAAATAGTACTATCATGAAGCCCTACATATACCATGACGTGCAAAATGCAATCATAATTTATGAAGCTATCATATTCCGATGCAAGATTTGATTGATTTTTTTTAGTGTTTTTCAAAACAAACAATTGCCAAATAAGCATTATACCCAACTCACTCAGGATATTCATCAAATGAAGGATTAAAATAATTGAAAAATAATCCGTTGTCTCACGGATTAAATTAACGATTATTTTATTCCTAAACATCACCCTAATCAAGAAAAATCAAAATAATTAAAAAATTAATCCGAAGTCTCTCGGATCAACTTAATAATTATAATGATTCTAAAGTCAAGATATCATCAAAATCAACATAATAAAAAAAATGGTCCGAAATCTTACGAACCAAATTAATAATTATGGTGATTTTTACCGATAGTATCCTATTAGGTAATGCCTAAAACCTCAATTAATATCAAACATTTCAGTTTATATAATAATATTTAAAAGAAATATGGTTAAAGAAAACTACCTTGTTTGGATCCGCGCCAAAATTTCACGAACGGTGGTTCGCGTTGGGGTCGGGCTGTGGCGGTTGCAAGGCCACAGCAGCTTCTGGTCAAGCTCGTTGCAGTCTTTGTGGGGGCAGCTCAGGCGCAGCAACTCAGGAAGGAGGGCTGGTGGACTCGACAGAGCAGCGAGCAGGCCGGGGTCGAGTCAGCGAGCTCAGGACAGCGAGGGGTCGTGGCTGGTGGTGCTTGACACAGCTTGTCGTCGCTGGTGTACCTGCAGGGAAGGAGCAGCAGCGCGCAGCTCGGGCCAGGCGAAGATGGAGGAGGCGCAGCGTCGGAGACGGTGGTCCTGTAACGCGAGGAGACCGGCGGCGCAGAGGTGGCGGAGCGGCGGTGCGGCGCGCGTGCGGTGGGCAGCAGCGGAACGGCGTGCGGCTTTTGTGGAGAAGGAACCCACGAAGAAGAAGCACAGTGCACCCCTTTCCTTTTCTTTTTTTCTTTTCTTTTTCTCTCCCTCTCCCTCTCTCCTCACGTCTTCTTTTTGGTCTTTTCTCTGACAGACTCTCTATTCATCTCTTTTTTTTAATATCCCCCCTCTCCTTTCACTTCCCCCCTCACTTCATTTGTCCTTGGTTCTCTCGACGAGCCTCTCTTCTTTTTTTAATCTTTTCCTTTCTCTCCACTCGTGTGTCTCTCTACGGGCTCTCTCCTTTTTTTTTTTAATAGCTCTCACACAACCTCTTCAGTGAATTTTTTTCTCTCCACCTCCCTTTTGCGTGGCCTCCCATCTTGCGTATTTATAGGGTTCTTGGAGTCCAACCGACTTTAGTGTGAATAGGAGGCGATCATAATTTCTCCTTGCTGTTCACGTCCAGTTGCTTTTTTTCAAATATGGTGGCTACCCATCTGCTTTTCAGCAGGGATAATATTAAAGAAATGTTGATCCATCTTCTTGCAGGAGAATTTTCACGCCCCCCATTAATGCGTGCATGTGCAGGTATTAATACGTGCATGTGCAGGCATTAATAAGGGAGAGACAATGGACGTGAAGCACTCTTCTTTCTTCTATTTTTTTGACTTTCATTGTGTGTTTTCATACCAGCAAGAGAGAGACTACCTTTCGCTCGAGGGTCCCTACCATGTCCGTCTCATTAATGCATGCATTAATGAGAGAGAGACAATGAACGTGTAGGAACTTTCTTCGAACTTTCTTCTCCAGCCGATTTGCTCTCCAGGAAGGAGAGAATTCCTTGCAACAACTCATTATAAAATTTTATAAAATTGTGAGCCCATCTTCTTGCAGACTTTCTTCGGTATTCTTGCGTGTGCAGTGGAGAATTTTTTCTTTGCTTTCTTTAATGCGCGTTCAGATAAGTGGAGAGAGAGAGACCATCCTTTTGTGAATATTATCGACCACGAGCCGCTGCGTCTTGTTGCCCTTTTAGTACCGATGCAAATGTGACTACATGAAATGCAATTTTGCTATTTTTATTATTTTTTTTATTATTATTATTTTTTTTATGCAACTAATTACTAAATGATTAGGTAAAATTTAGGTGTCAACAAACCTGCGGCCCACAAAAGAAGACATCAATGTAGCCTTACATGATAAATAGACGATCGGGCAGTATCTTACTACTGAGAAGCTTCCCATTAGGAAAGGCAAGGAGCTCGCATGTGAGGTCAATGCCATAAAACTTATTCAAGATCAAGGCACAAAAATGCAACTTCGCAGGCTAACAGCAAGAGCTAGAGTCTAGAGAATGCCGATCCCCATCAACCAGAGTGAAGTTCCACCATCTCCCAGTCCCCTTGATAAAGTCCAACTGGCACGAAGGGCTTTACTCAAAAGGTCTAGACTAGGAGTCAAGAAAAGAAAGCCTAAACAATTCGAGTCAACGCCTGCCACTGAATGTAGGCAAAATCTGACAACCAATGAGTCGTCATACCAAGGCTTCGAGCATCCCCTAGGGTACAATCCCGAGGGCTACCAGTATTATATAGATAAAATCAGTCATTCATCGTATGACTGCCTCCCACCCATACACAGGATCCGAGGCCTGGTAGAAGAGGGAACTTTCGTCCATCATGACTTGTCTCCCAATAAACTGCTAAGTTTGTCTCCCGACCATGAGGATGACGTAAACACCACATCCTCATTTGGTGATTTCGACCTCGAAGAAAGCCATGAAATGATCTTGGTAGAGTGAAGCTTTCCTAAAGCAACAGAATTCACAACTGCAATAAATATGTAATGAGAAAACCAATTGCCTAGCCAAGACACAGCGGGCCCGTCTTGCCTTGATAGGATTATGAACCCTAGAGAAATTAGGGTTATCTAATATTCGTAAGTATAATGGCCTAACTCGTCCCCTGACCCACTTGCAATATTTTCACAATGAAACGAGTCGACACTACAACCCAACACCATTCATAACTCAGGCCTTCCAAGAAAGTCTCACAGAGCTTGCATTATAATGGTTCGTCACAGCAAATAGCTATCTCATGAGGGATTGAAATGAGTTGTTCTCCATATTCCTACATCAGTACCAAAGCCAAATTAAAACTGAACTGCCTTGCGAGAACTTGGTTCGCTTCAGAAAAAGACCAAAGGAGGATTTCCAAGCATATGCAGAAAGGTGGGAGGATTTTATGATGCAAACCTACCCTCAACTGGCTGAAGAAGAAATGATGAAGTTATTCATAAAAGCTTTACCCCGCAAGCATCACGTTTGGTTGCATGGATTACACTTACATAGCTTCGATGAAGTGGTCATCTCATGCGAATACTTCGAGTCTATTGGAGGCAAAGAACTCAAAGGCGCTTGATTTTAGGACCAGCACTATCAAAGTGCTCCTTTTCATAGGAGTTTTCATAGGTTTTGGTTGTTTTTATAATCTCGTGATTTCTATCATGTCTAGTGTGTTACTATTGCATTTCCCATTCCAGTAATTAAATGTACAGTTCTAATATTTTGTTTCAAGAGCGTGAGGCAGTATTCTAAACTAGCCTGGTGATGCTATCCAACCATGAAAAAAAAAATCATCAAAGGAGAATACTGAGGGCCGAGCTTCCTCATGCTTCCTCCCCCCAAAGATATATACTTTTAAAAACAAAAAAACAAAATATTTCATTACCAAAAGCTTTTATCAAAACAAGATGTTAAATTTAATCCTGTTTATTTTTCTGACTTATTCACTTCATGTCTCATAATATCATCCCCATCCCCTTTAACTTAGTGTGATGGGGGGCATTTGAAGCTGGCACGTCATGTGAACTTGTCGAATTCAAAGACACTCTTTTGAGAAAGCAAGGGCAAACAGAAAAGATCACCCAATTTCAAAAAATGGTAAGTCTTATTCCATGAACGTAATGTTGAAAATGACGTCACCTCTCTTCTATTTACAGGAAGCAAAAGACGAGACGTAATAGGCATAGGCATACGGTTGAACTCAAAGCATACATACCATGGTAGCTTAGGGCAAGGCAACCTCCTCTGTGCTGCTCTCAGCCTTCCCATTTTGCAAGCCAGTCCTAGAGCTCTATGCACTCCACATCGCTCCTGCACAACTCTGTCTCAAGTTTAAGCAATATCTTCTTCGCACAATGTGCCCGATCAACTAGACGTTGCGTTTCATTAATGGAATTTCCAGTTTCGACAAGATAAGAAGCACAAGGAAGGAATCTCTTCTCTTCCTTTGAATTGGCTACTATCAACATGGAGGAAATCTAAACAGTTGAGGTGATTTCTAGTCCCCTATTCAGATGATGACTTTAGAACCTGCAAAGCTCACTTCTTGTTCCAAACGCATACTCTCCCAAGAAATGATTGCCATTAGAAAGCTAGAGATTTTGATTGTCCATCTCAGGTTCCATGGAAGCTTGAGATACATGACTTTGGCCAATGCTGCTATAATCAAAGACAAAAGAAATTCCACAAAAGGAAGGTGCTAAAGATGAATCAACGACCATCACTTGTGTACACAGGGCCACAAACGAGGAGGGCTAATCAAAAGAGACGTTGGACAATGTCAAGACAAAAAGGCTATCATCGATATTCAAATATCCCTAGGAGTCAGCAAATACAAACTCTGAGGAAGGGTGATTTGGTGTCGTTTCCAATACTCCCTCTCTCTGAACTCGCTTTTGACATATTTTCCCCTATTGATAGGAATCATTGGGATTCAAGAACCAAACTCAATGGGCAAATCAATTTTGGCCAGGCTACTACATGGAAATGACCTGTATCGAATTCACCTAACTTGGTACAAAAGGACGTGTCATCCAGTAGCCAGTTCAGCTGGACGGAAAAATAAAGCGCTCCATGAAAACTACCAATTCCAGAGTCCCTAGTGCAGTCTGTTGAAAGCTCCAGTTAGAGTGTAGAGGAAGGTGAAATCGTGGAGGATGATGAAGAGGAGGACGAGGACCCGTAGCTATTTGAAACCCCCTTGTATTGTAGACGTTATAACTAGACCAACTTATATTATATATGACATGGTTTGTTATATAAGTGTGGTTGTGTTTCAGTTCGAAAAAAATTATGCCCATGTTTTTCTATCCCATTATATTATTGTCTAGGGATTATTTATCTGCTTCCGCATGTACATTAAAAAGAATAGGTCGGCGATGCTTCTTGAGACGTCGCTATTTAATCGACCAGTGAAGGATGGGTGTGCGCTCAAAGATTGGGGCGTGACAACATACGTCCATGAAAGGACAATACGAATTCGGCCATGTTTCGCCCCCATGCGATGTATCCCTGCGTCATGGGTACATGACTCCTTATGGCTCGTGGACGCGTCAGGGAAGGTTTATAAGTGTTGTTAGCATCCTTGAAAGGCACCAATCGTCTGCTGTCCAGCTTGCTCACGTGATGGACAAAGAACGTTCGGATGGTCTTTTGCATGTTTGCGCTCCATTTAGTTCATTTATGTCGAATACAATTCACTTTCCATCTAATTTTTCTAGCTTCTCATTGCGTTTTTTTTCTTGGTGATTCCATACGTGCTAACTTTGTTCTTGCTGGAAATTTAGAGTTTTGAATTTGAGCGAATGTTCGATTGTTCTTTGGTGCTATTTCGTGTAGGATTCAGTGTTACATCATTAGATCGTTCTCCATCTGCTCCATTTTTTTGGGATTTGGTTAGTTTGAATTTATAAGATAGATGAAAAGAATAAAAATAAATAAAAGGATAAGATTAAAAGATATTTCAGAATTGTATCTAAATAGAAACCGTGCACGTATTAAATAGATTTGGAAGGTTCGTAGTATTAATTGGATTGCGCTCCTAGCAATAATAAGGGATCGCATTTTCTTTGTACGTCATCGTGAATAAAAAGATAGATTTCTTTTGCAATTAGCATTTTACGTGCATTTTTACTTAAGCATGTTATTCTTGCATCTTATAGAAGGTTTCTTTCATGGACACGTCATGATACATTTCATGTTATAAGGTAAAAAAAAAAAAAAAATGTCTTGTTCTTTGAATGCATTCGGATTCAATGTTTATCTCAAACGCACGTATGGGTTACTTTTTTTGTTGATTGTACATTCCATATACCGCTTATGGGTCCTATCCCAGGATGTAATGACAAGGCTTTGTATTCACTTGACCCGTTATGGTTCAGCTTTTTTTCCCCCTCATACTTATATATGTTAGTCTGATCATTGTTTTGTTTATTGCTTTGATTGTGGTTTGCTATCATTATTGTTTGCGCATCCTTCCATAATCACTGTTTGTGTCTTAGGTTTATAGAAAGGACGAAGATTACATGCAAACATTTTCATAAATGATAAAATGTACCTGAAGTCTGTTAAACTGATTTAATATAATCAAGTTTCCATATCTAATTCGTAAATTTAATCCATCAGCTTTCCTTTGGGAGGAATTGTGCTAAGTGTGAACATCACCTTGCAAGACGAACCTTCATTCTCACTTAATAGTCTGTTAGCTGTTAGCTTTAATTTGGGAGGACCCATGCTAAGCATGAAACACCTCATTAGATGAACCTTTATTCTCGCTTATTAGTCTGTTAGCTTTCCCTTGATGGTTTACCTCAGGAGGGTTGCGACATCTTTCCTTTATTATCATAAATTTCATCTTTCCATATGTTATGGCTCTTGAATGGTGCTATATTTTCTTGATACTAAAACTCTTGCCAAAAAGATATAACTTTTGCAACTCTCTCGATGCTAAGAGCTTCTCTCTACCTACGATGGTAGCTATCCCCCAAAACCCTAAATCTTCTTTGCCTTTCCGAAACCCTAAAACCCTAATAGCCCCCTTTACAGTTTTTTGTCAAATGGAACCCATCTGTAAACCCACGAAACCCCCCACCCCACCTTTTACCCATTATAAATTATGTGTCTCGTGATGTGGAACAACTTCGTAACCCCTTTTTGGACGGCTTCAATCAATGCTGGATGAATTGAAGTTTCGGCCACGCAAAAGGTTGGATGTCGCCATTTTCACTGTGCATTTCTTCCGGGCCTTCTCTTCATTGTAAATAGAATGGGTCTTAACATCTCTCAACTTGACTGGAAGAAAGTAATCAGATACTAGAAATATTTCGTGGTGTTGGTCTGGCTTTGCCCTGTGATTTGATCGTGTCTAGCAATCCTTGTTTGCTATTGAGGCAAATGGAAGAATCTAGGGAAGTAAATAATCGCCTGGTTGTATTGTGCAAAAGGTTGGGTAATCTGAGGACAGAGGTTGATGCTCCTCCACGAGATAGAGTGATCTCTAAGGTAATCCTGGATGAATGCAATCGTACAGTGTTTGGTAAGCTATATTCGGGAGGAAACATCAACTTTCAGGCTTTTCTTACCACAATGAAGAGAGCTTGGAAGGTAGATTCAGTAACATTTACGCATCATGAATTGGGTATACTTTCCTTTACCTTCGATTCTGAGATGAACAAAGAAAGAGTGTTAGCGAAGAGCCCATGGTCTTTTGCAAGCAATTTATTGATCCTTAAACCATGGGAGCCTAATAAATCTACACAATGTTATAAGTTTACCAATTGTGCGTTATGGGTTCAAGTTCATGGTCTCCTTATTGAATGGTGTTCTGAGGAGGTTGTGTCTCATATAGCTCAAATCCTAGGGTGTGTGAAGGAAGTAAAAGTGGAAAAGAAGGGAGTGGCTTTTCAGAAGGTGGGCAGAGCAAGGGTAGTGCTTGACCTTGATACACCTTTAAGTCCAAGTACTTTATATAATCTAGGAGAGGGAAAAGTCTGGCTAGATTTCAAGTATGAGAGGTTACCACGCTTTTGCTATTCTTGTGGAAAAGTTGGGCATTTTGCGACTAATTGTGTAGAAGTTCCCTTTGATGAAGCTAAATATGAAGATAGGAATATGAACAGGTTTGGACATTGGTTAAAAGCAAAGGCTAAGGAGACCAGCCCCTTTTGGTAGATTTTTTATGGTGACAGGGTGGATGAAAAGGAGGAGGAACAAGTAGTTAGTAACCCTCCAGCTCAAGGCACTCAAATTGTCATATTCACTGTCAAGCAAACAGCAACAAATTTCACAACAACAACTCAATCACAAAACAAGGCACAAGTGGATATTATTATACTTGATCACCAAGTGGAACAGCACCAGGGAAAGGGAAAAGGCATAATGAACATTGAAGAGCTAGAACAACAGCTACTACCGGCTAATAAACCATCGTCCTGGACAAAAAAAGAATGATAAAAAAAGGAAAGGAGAATTTTAAAAAGTTCACCAACAAAGAAATTAAAGAGGTACACCCCATATAACTCTATTCCTTTAGAGTTGGCGGATTTTGATGAAGCAAAACTACAGGAAACTCCTGTTAGTCTTTCGAAGGCCACTATGGGATGAGCTTTGGTGGCTAACCCAATTAAGCCACCGGTTTACAAATGAAGATTATATTCTAGAACTGTCAAGGGTTGGGCACACCACCGACAGTCCAAAATTTGAGTCATTGTGGCTCATGAAAAGCCCAATTTGATTCTATTAGTGGAAACAAAAAACAAAGAAAATGTGATTTCTCGTGTTAGGAGACAGTTGAAATTTAAGCACAACTTTGTGGTGAATCCAATAGGACTTGCGGGGGGTCTAGCGGTGATATGGAATGATTAAGTTGATGTAGTGGTGGACTCTATTTCCCAGGAAATGATAAACTTGATATGTGAAGATCATGAAGATCATGATAGTCGAAACAAAATGTGGGTTACTTGTGTGCATGCTCCAAATCTCTTTTGGGAAAGATTACAGTTCTGGGATATAATGAGACAGATCAGTCTTTCTAATAGCTTACCATGGATTTGTTTGGGGAATTTTAATGAAGTGCTAATTATTGGGAAAAGGTGGGCACTAGGATGGCGGAAAATTATAGAATACAGGTCTTCCAAAGCTGTTTACATGATTGTTCGTTAATGGAAATAGACTGCAGGGGGTGTGCTTTTACCTGATCAAACAATGGAGAAGGGACCGATCTGGTCAAGGAGAAGCTAGATAGGGTGTTTTGTTCTCTAGATTGGAGGCTCATGTTCTCGGAAGCAGAAGCGTACACTCTCCCAGTTGTCGGGTGAGACCATAGTCCTCTTCTAATTGTCAGCAATGCTGAATCTGTAAAGAAAAGAAGAGAATTTCACTTTGAGGCTTTCTGGACTGAAGATGCAAAATGTAGAGAAATAATTAAACAAGCATGGCAATCTTACACTCTTCATGAAGTAGGCTTGAGAGACAAACTACAGGCTGTAAGTCATGCTTTGAAAGAATTGAGTAAAAAGAAATTCCCAAACAGCCACCTCTACATAACAGCCCTAAAGCAAGAGCTTCAATCCTTAACGAATAGTGCAAGCTTGACTCAAGGCTCTAATAGGATGAGGCTCTTAAAAGAAGAAAATGAAACTTTACGGAGGAGAGATGAGATGTTTTGGGGTTTAAGATCTCGAATCAATTAGCTACAATGGGGAGATAAAAACACAAAATATTTTCATGCAGTAATTATTCAAAGGAGACAAAAGATAAAATTACTATGCTGAAGAATTCAT
Source organism: Eucalyptus grandis (assembly GCF_016545825.1). Lineage (NCBI taxonomy): Eukaryota > Viridiplantae > Streptophyta > Magnoliopsida > Myrtales > Myrtaceae > Eucalyptus > Eucalyptus grandis. The sequence continues at coordinate 36,294,460 of NC_052619.1, forward strand.
CGGAGCAGTGGATACGAGACAAACAACAACTTCAGAACTTCACTATCTCATTTTTCAAAGAGTTATATACTACGATAAGGCCTAGAAACTGCCAACCCGTACCAGATCAATGCCCAATCTAATTGGAAATAATATTAATGAATGTCTGGTGGTGAAAGTAAACTTGGAAGAAGTTCATACTGCTGTTTTCAACTTGGTGCACAGAAAGCTCCCGGTCCAGATGGTTTAAATGGAATCTTGTACCAACACCATTGGGATATAATCAATACCGGTGTTTTTGAGGAAGTTAAGGGTTTTTTTTGGTCGAGAACCAGCCCTAAACAGAACTCATATAACCTTAATTCCAAAGACACCCCCATCTAGAAAAACTTGACCAATATCGCCCTATTAGCCTTTGCAATTTCGCATATAAGATCATACCAAAGATTTTGGCAAATAGACTAAAAAGATGGCTGCCAATGCTGATTTAAGGGGAACAAAGTGCCTTTTATCAGTGGAAGACATATTCAAGACAACATTTATATTGTGCAGGAGGTGCTACACCAATTGAGAATGAGGAAAAGGAAAAAATATTTTCAAGCGATGCTGAAATTAGACATGCGGAAAGCTTATGATAGAATAGAATGGGATTTCCTAGAAAGATGCCTGCTGAAAATGGGTTTCTGCGCAAAATGGGTCAACTGGATCATGCAATGTATCACTACAGTTACTTTCAGCATCAAATTTAATGAAGAACCTATTTTTTTTGTCAATCCTACTATAAGCATTAGGCAAGGGGACCCGTTATTACCATATCTCTTCATTTTGGTGGCAAACAGCTTGTCTTCTTTGATGGGGCAAGCTCAAGAAAATGGGAGTATAAAAGGAATAAAGTTGAATAGGTTATGCCCCACTTTAACTCTTTTATTATTTGCAGATGATTCAATTTTCTTTTTGGATGGATTCATACAGGAATGTCAAAATGTTGCAGTTGTTCTAAATCAATACTGTTATGCCTCGGAACAAGCTATAAACCTAAACAAGTCATATCTTTTTTAGTAAAGAATGTCCTCAACTATTAAGGCACAACATGACTAGAGAGTTGAGGGTTCTAGAGCTTGATAGGACAAGCAAATACCTTGGAATCCCTTCTGACTGGGGAGCCTAAAAAAGATGGATGTTTGCATGGATTTTAAATAGGGTAAACATAAAATTGGAAGGCTGAAATTAACAAATTATATCTAAAGCAAGCAAGGAAATCCTCTTGAAATCAGTCGTGCAAGTGTTACCTCAATATGCCATGTCAGTTTTCAAAATCCCAGTATCAGTTTGTAAGGTTATAGAGAAGAAAATAGCTAATTTCTAGTGGAAAAATAGTGAAACAAAAGCTGGTCTGCATTGGAAAAGATGGGAAATCATGAAATTCAGGAAAGACATGGGAGGAATGGGTTTTAGAGACCTACTTACTGTAAACAAGGCCCTCCTGGGTAAACAAATCTAGAGGTTGGTTAAGAATCCAAATGCATTGTGGAGCAAATTATTAAAAGGGCTCTATTTCTATCGAAAAGATTTTTGGCATGCTGATAAAGGCACTAAGCCTTCATGGGGTTGGCAAAGTTTAGTTTTAGGAAGGGAGGCCATAGCGGATTCAGTGAGATGGTCGATTGGAAATGGTCAAAATGTCAGCATCATAACAGATAAATGGCTAAAGAGATGATTAATTAGAGGGCCAGCAAACAAAAATGATCAACAACAAGTTTCTGAGTTGATGAATTTTGAAGCAGAACAATGGAATGAACCACTATTAAACAATTTCTTTGATGAACAGACCACTCAGGAAATCCTTGCAATCCCAATCAACCATCAAATTACAAATGATGAACTGATATGGACAGGAACTAAGGATGGGTCTTTTACAGTCAAAAATGGCTACAACATTTTAAGAGAACGAGCGATAGCCAATATTGCAATGGAATACCCCTCCTCTTCCTACCAAACACCGAGAGAACTATGGAATGCTCTATGGAAGATGCGGACCAGCCCTAAAGTGAAGATTTTTATATGGAATGTTTGTCAAAACGTCATCCCATCCAAGGAGAACTTACGGAAAAGAAAGATTTTACTTGATCCAATATGTGATCTTTGCCAAGAAAGAATGGAAACGGCCAAACATATCCATCTTCTCTACCCTTGACTGCATGAGTATGGAGCCACCTGGAAATCAACCTACAAGTGAATTCACAAGAGGTTACTTGAATTGATGCATGGCTGGTGCAATTTATAAGGAAAGACACGAACCTACCTTCCTTAGCAGGTATGGAAGGAAAGAAACAACTATATCTTTCGGGGTACTAAGACGAATGCTTGCAAAGTGGTAGATCTGACCCGATTTTAGCAAGATAGCTATGAAAAATGGGGCTTTATGCATCTTCAAGCAAGAAAAGCAAGAAAAGTAGGAAGAGCTAAGGAAATCGAGACACCACAAACCTAGGTAGCTCCAGTAGCAGGAACTTTGAAGATCAACGTTGATGAGTCAATCTGTGAGGGGTCGACGGAAGGAGTTGTCGCCTGCATCGTTTGAGACTCCTCCGGCTGCCTTGTGGACGGCTTTACCAAACCAATTCAGGCGGCGTCGATTTTTCAGCTGGAAACCCTAACTGTGCTTGAAATGTTGAGGTACATAAAGCAAAAGTAACTGGGCATGGTTTCGGTGAGTCTGATAGCCGAAGCCTCGTGAAGTCCTTCAAGTACACCAAAGAGTTCCATTGGGAAGCACATGCAACTTGGACAAAATGTAAGGAACTTCTTCAGCAATTACCGCTAGTGGGCCTGCTTCCCTATCAACGATCCGCCAATGCTATTGCAGATTGGGCCGCTCGAGAGCAGCGGAAAAAAAAAAAAAAAACTTCCTCCCAACTGGCTATCTTCTCCACCTCAAGGCCTTTAGGCCTTATTATGTATTGATGCCCCATCCGATGGGACTGTTGGCTCAGTTATAATATAAATAAAATGCTTCATTTCGACCAAAAAAAAAAGAATGGTGCTATTTCACCAGATTTTCTTTACTCGGAAAAATTTGGCCATGTAGAATGGTGGCAATAACTAGATTGCCACATCATTAAATTCTGACAAATATTTACCAAAAGGACTACCTTGAAATCCGGTGCATAGGTTTAAGACTACATAGGCAAGATTAAAAAGTTTAAAATTATATTGACATCCGTACTATAGATCTATAACCGGTTTGATAATTTTTCCAAATACATTGGATAAATCATACAAATTATAGGTCCTCAACACAGTTACATTGCCAGGCGGGCTACATGCATGCACAATTGTATGAAACACGTTATGGCTTGCAGTGCATAAGTTGTCTCACCAATTGGGTTAAGATCCATGCGCACACGGTTAGCAATGTTAGGGTGTCTGTGTTTGTGACCTAGATTGTGTTCGGGTTTCATGAATCATGTATAAATAAAATTTAACAAAAGTACGCAGCATAAATAAAGATGATAGATTTTATACATGATTATCCGAATGCGTTATTCGTGCGTTTTAATCAAAAATCTGAATATATAAAAAGGGAGTTAAACGAATTACCTCTTGAAGCGTGCTTTATACAAATTGGTTCGGATGTTCTACAGTTCGAGCCCTACAAACGTCAGACCTCTAGTTCAGACACACCAACAATGGACGTCGAATGAAAGAAAGAACTTTCGGATATTCACCACTATGATCATGCTAGCAATCTCGTGGAGACAATCCACCGTATCCTTAATGTATTATAGTCACAGCCCGAATGAGAGAACACTTTTCTTTCTCACGTCTCTCGAAGAACACAAGTACACGCACCTTTTACTCTATTTTCAGCAACCCTTTTTCTGTCCTCTAAAAACAGAATTTAAATAAATATATATATATGATCGCTCGTTGCTCGGTCGTACATGAGCGGTTGCTCATGCACGATGATCGTGCATGAGAAAGGTAAGTAATTGCTGACCATTGCTTCATGCATGAGAAAGGTAAGTAATTGCTGACCATTCATGCACGATGCACCCTCTTTATTTATTTATTTATTTTTATTAAAAGAAACTCACATTGATTAATTAAATAAAATAATTAATCAATCCATTTATAAAGAGGACATAACCTTTATGTGTGCATTTGGAATACATTAACATATATTCACTTTGGGCATGCGTGTGCATCATATGCATGTAGGCTCATGACTATAATACAAATTAAATTAAATCTCATTTAATTTAATTTCAAATCAACTCAATTCGATTGCAGTAATTGCAAACACATTTGCAACAATATTTCTCTTTTGTTCCACGTTATTCTAATTGTTTATGGTGTGTGACATCCCTAGGTTCATTACTAAGCTGGTAATAAGACTTGTACTAATACATTAGTACTCCCAAAAGAATTAATTGTCCCGATTAATCTTTGGGTCTTACAAGCCATGATTGACATCTAGCAATATGTCATGACTACTCAGATAGTGTGAATGCTTTAAGAACATAATGAACCTGTCAGTTTTGACTACAGTGTAATTTAATCCCTCTGTCTTACTATGTCCCGATCAAATAAAGACCATGGAATATTTGTTAAGTCAACAATTCGATCATATGCACAAATCTAATTAACATGCATTTTATTTGAAATATAAACAATTTATTCTCGGTTACAACTCCGGCCGAAGATTTCAACGCAGTGTCATAATTAGATCGCATAGGACATCATTATTATACCTTGCATGTAACAAAGAGATAAATTCCATATTGTGCACATATGCAACTTCGTATATGAACAAACTATGACCATCAAGTATAAAGACGGAACAACGACCCAGCATTACGTGCACCTGTGAACCATAGTTGTTCGACACACAAGTTAACACTGTGCCTCAGATCTAAGAATTATTTACACAAGACCAAAGCATGAACAATTAGACATTGACCACACTATAAGCTTCCATGTCACTAATCATTCCATATGTGTCACGTTAAGTGAACTTATCTATTACAAACACTTGTATTCTTAACTTAGGCATCACAATACCCAATGACTTGTGACTCATCATTCCCTTAAGTATCCAATACTTAATGGTGAAGTTATGAACACACCGGTCTCAACAGGATTATTAATATCCACTCAATAATCGATCGACCGGGAACAATTTAAAGATTTAGTCTAACTATGAACATGTCACATATATTCTTGACGTCTCAAGAATAGGTATAATTGCAACTGATCCTATGGAATCATTCATAAATATAAAATAATTGGACAAATGAATGAGTACATCATTGTCATTAATTAAATAATAATAATGATAGTATAGCTGAAATCCCTAACATGTAACTATCACATAGTAGCTTCAGGGCATACTTCCAACAGATTGACCATTGGATGCTTAAATAATTAAGTGTATGAAGAGGTTCGCAACGGAGCTCAAACTAAATGGGTGACCTAAAAGCGTTCCTGGTCCCTTGATGTAGGGATTTATAGACTAACTTACCTGCCTAAGGAGGAACCCATTTAGGTTTACCATTGAGATGTTTTTCCTTGTTGTGACTAGGCCCGTTTGCGTCAGGGAGCAGAACTGTCTTTGGTGCCCAGGAGTTCTCTGGAAAGGCGATGGTTACTCCACCTCTGATTAGCCAATTAGGATGATTCCCTATAGTGGGAGGTTCCTCGGATTCTCAAAGTCGATGGGTTGTGTCAATCGTGTCGGTATAAAATGGTTGGGAAAACATTCTCATGTAATTTTGATGATTTGAAAAATATCCTTGATAGTAATATTTATTATGATAAGTGTAGATGTTGTGATGATTATGTTAATATCGATGACTTGTAAAAGATTAGTGTAAGACAAGGTACAAGATCGTGACGTTAGGAGAGTGCCAATTATGACAAGTCATGGTGACTTGGATGTGACGGGGCCAATCTCATGTCCTTAAGATGTCTTTGGATGTAGATAAACTCAAAACGATCATTGGATAGACAATCGTGCCATTTCACTCATATCGTTATTGGAAAGCGTCAACAACTGATGATAATGAGTCCATGTTGATTGTGAGTATTGAATCATGCTGATATCAAGTCACAAGTGATGTTGGTGAGTTGATTGAAGATGACCATTGTTCATGCAGAACAATAGCAGCTGTGAGCTGGGAATTCACATTAAAAAAACTGCGAAAGAATCATAAAAGTATCTAACAACTTTTTGGTGTATTAGACCAAGAATTAGTGAAGTGACCACTTTAGCATACTCTATTTTGAGAAACCTGCAATGCCAGAAGAAACGATTGTATGAGTAATTCTAATTTCGACAAAAGCTTCCTCCTACTCTTAAATGGCTCCATTAGTCTTCGTCAAAGTCTCCAATGGAAGATCAAAGACTTCTATTTGAGAAGGATCAAAGAAGCATGAAGGCATTGGACGAGAGAGATATCGAGAATATTGCCATTGTACTTCATCTTAGTTGTCTAAAATCAGAAAGTGTCGTTGCTCTTCATCTGATACTTCCTGTAAAGGGTTTGTACTGTTTGTGATTGCAATGAAGTTAAGTGTACAAGTATAAGAGTAGTAGTGCTGTCCTGATAGTGTGATGTATCGGTAAATAAGAATGATGCTTGTTAGTTGTAACTTTCTTTAAGAATTACAAATGGAATTCAACCCATGTTAAAGTTGTCATATGAAGAGTGGACATTGGCTTGGTGACAAAATTGAACCATTATAAATTGTTGTGTGCTTTATTTCTTCAACTTATTATTATCAGTGACTGTTACTAGCATTACACACAATCACAATCCGTTGTCAATATCTCCAACGCATATTTGTCATAATCTTCACTTGGTATTGCTAATTTATATTCCGCGAAAGAATTTCATAATTTACATACAACCTATTCAACCACCGTTCTAGGTTGTATCGTAAGCTCATATCAAATAATGGAATTACAATAAAAGGATGTTGATATGTGCCAATTCATACCTGTATATAACTTTAGGTATGTCATAGTCGTATCCTATTCATGTTTTCTCTCTGTAATTCTTCTTTTTCACCTCATATCATGCAAAAGGACCATATCTAGCATTACCCACCCTAACATATCTAGCATTGCCCACACTAAGGAAGCCTGGTATCTCTATGTGATATCATTCTAGCGAAACTTCTCCTTTTTATTGGGAATAATCCACTTCCCTCAAAATGATTTGGCCAAAGAGAGATTCAAATTCATTGGGCCTATTCACAAAATGAAACAGAAAACCTCAAGGCCACAAAGTTCTTGGATTGCACTTGATCGTTTAGATTCGAATTAGAATGTAATAGGATAAAGTAGGATTAACAATCCTTCAAATATACTATAAAAGATCCCATTATATGTTCAGTGTAAAATCTTTGAATTCAATGAAAATTCTCTGAATAACCTCTCTCTCAAATCTCCTCATACCTCCACTCTTCCCACCTTCACTCTTTCTCAAAAGGCGATGGGCCATTGAAGGAAGCTCCTCTCTTCCATAGCCCCTTCGGCAAGCCAAATTAGTGAAACAAACCGCCTTATGTCTACGAGAGAAGGCCACTTCATCTCCAAATCCATCAATGCAAACTGTTCATCGATAGTAATTACAACATTAGCAAGTCAAGATGACAATTTTGCAACCAGAGTCTGTAGGGCGTGTAACGGTGAAAATATGAAAAAGAAAAATAAGAAAGAGGAATCAAAGACACCAACAAGGAGGCACTCTCGTATCCGGTGGATCGTTCCCAATTTCTCACCTTCGCTCGCTCACGATTACCCATGGTTATCTATCGCCACCCAGGCCTCTGATGTCATGTCGCCACCCCACTAACCTCCATAGGAGCACCGTCATTTGGGACGCCGTGTCTAGAAAACCTAAATGGAAAGTCTCCTTGTTTTCAGCACTCTCTGCATTGGAGCCACAAGTGCTTGTCTTTCTCGGCCAAACCTTTTACTCAAACGTCCCTGAAACTTTAGACACTTATATCGGACCTCAATAGCGTTCTAATGTGGCTCGGCATCACCTAAAACCACCGCCACTAGGATGCACCTAAGCAGAAGAGCAACCAATACGGGTTTATCCCATCGCCTTCCCGAATTTCTTATCCAGCATTTTATTATAATATATCCTGTCGATCCGGAGGTGGTCGCCAAACACCGGATAGGATAATTCAAACTCAAATTTAGATTACCAAATACAGTCTTGAATTGATATCTATAATACCATAAAATATCAATTCACCATTATAATTCCCGATATCCAAATGCACTGTCGTAAAAAATGGACAACATCAATTTGTTTTCCATGATCCAACAATCATCGACTTCCGGATTAATGTTCTGTCCAGGGATGATGAAACATCTCTTAATTTGAGGTGGGGCTTTGACGAGGATGGCAAGTTTCATTGATTTATGCAAATGGAGAGGGACCCAAGCAGGTTCACGGAGCCGCCTAGGATGATGTTGGCCGTGCCGCAAGTGGAGTTCGTGGTCCCCAACAGCTAGCTCGTCTTGATGACTACACAGGACAATCCAAAGGCCGATGGACGGATGGCTCCCTTAAATGCTGGCATTTAAGGGAGCAACCGAAATACCTGTGGCTGTCCTTTGTCCACCAAGCCAAAAAAAAGCCAATGGGATTCCGACAACTCTTTCCCATTAACTCGCCCGCAACGACCTCGAAAGCCACCATTTACGTACGATTATCTTTCTAGTATGAACTACATATTAGTGTAAATGAACCTGAAAATATATAAATAAAAATGATAAGAATATCTTATGATTCACTGCTAAAAAAACTACTAATGCACAAGTGGAGATAACATCCATCCAATTAATCCATGATTATTGTATGATTTAAATCCTAAACAACAAAAGAGCTTGTTGTAGCATTCCAAAGTCACATATTCGACTATGATAAGAAATGTAAGTGAGCAATAGCAACACCGATGATTCGACTCTCTCGCCACTTTCATGGACCATAGAGCTACGGAGGAAAATGAGTTTCAACTTTCTTATTACTTTTGTGGATTTTTTACGTGAAGAAGAAAGCTATGGGAGGGAAAGAAGTTTAAACTCTCTCCCCTTTTTGTGGAGCTTTAGTGTGAACTAAAGAACTTTGGAGGAGTCGTGAAGTTTCAACATGAGCCACAGATGTGTAGGAGACAAAGACGGAGAAGATAGGGTTTCTTTTAGAAAACTCGTTGCCCCTTATTCTTCAAGAATTAGAAAAATGCCATTCGAGTTTGAATTTGTTCAATTAGCATCTGAGTTTTTCTACTTCGTTTTTATTTACTTATTTCATTATTATTTTTCCTTCCCTTCGTTTAGTTTCTTTTTCTTTTTCTTTTTAATTTTCTTTTCTATTCCCTTCCATCATTCCTTAATAAAAAATTTATTAAATAAAAATTTGTTCCAAAATACTTAAAATGTGCAATAAATATAAATACTAGATATATAAATATATTATATAATAGAAAGAAACTCAAAAATATAGTTAAAAATGAAAGTTTTTTTTTTTTTTTTTTGTTATTTTGAATTTTCTTTTATATTAGAACAAATATTATTTACATTTAATTACAAGGGTCAATATTGTGGAAAACCCCAATTGGTACACCTATGATAAATTTCTTCTAAATTAATTACTCAAACTAGTACATTATTGACAAATTTATCCTTTGTTAATTTATATTAAATTATATTGTCAAATTGCTGAGTTGGATAATATGTGACAATTGACAAATCTATTGGTTTTAAGGTTTTACCCTCCATTTGTCAAAAGTATTCTAGTTTGTGATTTATCGTGATATTAATTCAATTTATACTGATTTATGATTGGTAAAATCTCAAATAAGAACTTGAAGTAGAGTTATTTTTTCAAAAAATGATCTAAAGTTGACACTGTCTCAAATAAGGACCCGAAGTGATTAACTTACTCTCAATTAAGGACTTGAACTTATAATTTTATTCACAGCCGAGGGTACTTTTGTCCAATAACATTTTTCTTTATTTTTTGTCTCTCTCTTTCTTCTTTCTTCTTTCTTCATCTTTCTCACACTCTACATCACCTCCATTATCAGCCCCTCCATCTCTCTCTATGTCATCTTGTTGTATGACCAAGATTGGGTTTTCTTTAACACGAGCCATTACAACATAGTCTAGCTTGTTGAAATTTTTATAAATTTCGCTCCTCAAAATGGTTTGTAGACAATTCCACGAAGCCGAAACGAGCTTTCAAAAATAAGTTCTCTTTATTCCAACAATCATTGCAAATTCTTATCTTAAAGCCATATGAATCTACTTTTACTGAGACTCAACTTCTTGTCCAACTCCCAAGCTATGCAACTAATCCCTTTGGCGACATTTGTTCTCTCACCTTGAGAGTACATTGAGCTCCACTTATTCCACACCTTCCACTAACCCAACAACTACAATTTTTTGTGTTGTTTTCGGTCCTACTTGCCAACAATAGAACAACAATATCCAAGCATCGCCAGATCATCTTGCTTAACTAACTTATGACTCTATTCAATTAACACTTGGTGATCAATGATTTCATGCCAAAGAACAATTTCATTGTAGCAGGCAACTATTTCAACCTCGGCAACAATTTGCCTCATCAATTTCAAATTTGGGTTTGCCTCTCTTGTGTAAATTCAATCTTTCAAAGATCTCCCTTCCCCTTTGCAATGCCAATGGCTCCTTTCAATAATCCCTAGTCTGGAGACACCCACTCACACTCTTGCCATTATCATTGACACAACTCTTCTCCTCAACTGATGCCCCATCCCGAGATTGATCATCAATTATATCTGACATCATTAACTGTAGAAACTGATATAGTTTGTTGCCCCATTGCCGCCATTGACAAGTTCCATTCGAGCTCTCGACCTCATCGACCGTTGCCCTCGATAGAAAATCTAGCATCGTCATCATCAAATGGGGGTCAATCCGAGCTTTAGGCCGAGCACAAGCGAGCCGAGATCTAACACATCTTGAGGAACGGAGGATTTTAGCATCCGAGAAGGCGGCCAGCAACAAATAACTCCAATTCAACTTCTCATTACTTGGACCAACTACGTGATGACATGAAGCTCACGAGGTCGCTGGTGGGGGCCCTGATTATGGCGTTGAAGATGGAGGCGACGTAGAGCGAAGGAGGAGGGGTGAGGAAGATGGAGAAAGAAAAAAAATTAAAAGAAAAATGTTCTTGGACAAAACTACCCTAAGCTATAAATAAGATTGGAAGTTTAGGTTCTTATTTGAGACTAAATTAACAACTTCAAGTCCTTATTTGATACAGTATTCACTTTAGGTCTTTTTTTGAGAAAATAAACCACTTCAGGTCCTTATTTGAGATTTTCCCTTTATGATTTTTGGAGGGGATAAATTTAGTATAGATATATTAGTTTGGGGTTTTTGGTGGTCATGAAATTAGTTTGTGGTAAATTTGTCACAAGGATATTAGTTTAGGCTCTTCGTGGCTAATATGAGAATTTGGTTATTCTGAAAAATGGCTTTTATACTATGGATAAAAGAAATTCTACCAATCTTTATTCCACCTCTCTAATGGAATATCTTTATATCCAACATTATTTTGTCTGAGGTCAAAACCAAAAATAGGACATAATAAATTTTATCCTATCCTGCCCAGACCTTTACCCAAGTTACTAAATGTGGCCTAAGTGATTATGATAGAAGTTCAACTCCAATTACAACTTCTTCGGATTCAAACCTAGTCTAATCATAGAGAAAAAGAAAAACTTTAAGGACTCGATTCACAAGCAATATTGATGATTTCTTGATGGTTGAACAATAAAAGGTTCGGCTTGATCTTTCTCTGTTTTATTTGTCTTTTCCAGTCTTTATGTTCAAGCCAAAATTCCTTTTTCCCCATTGAAACATAATCCGCGATTGTTTTAATTTAATAATTCTTTTTTCCAATTTTTTTGGGATTCTTTTGTGAATTTCCTTCGGTTCCTAAGTCAAATTACATAGCTCATTGAACCGGTCAGATCAACTTATGCAATCCAATATTTTTTTCCTTATCGAAAAGTTTAGGGCGTTATTAATGAATGCTTTTTAAACTTTGAGAATATCTAATTTTGAAGAATTGGCTTTAGACAAGACAGAATATGGAAGTATCCAAATTTATTACTATGATTCATTATTTATGTAGATTTCTTATTCCATTCTATCCCAATTGAAAATTTAGATAATGATACATGGCCTTAAAACTTTGACAAAAGAACAAATGGACAATTTTCCATTTAACAAAATTATATCTTCAACAAAACCAATAAATGCATGATCTGAAAATGGGAAAATGTTTTTTGACTTTGAAATATAGCTTTACTCAAAATAACTTTTATTTTGGGAAACTTATTGTATTGAACGAGAAAAAAATGAAGGGTAATGTAAACTATAATTATGGAAGCCAATCTTGTGATTGAAGGATAATTTTGTTAGTTAAGCAAAAAAAAAAGAGTGTGTTTTAGCCAAAGTGAACGAATAGCGCAACTTTATAAGCCCAGCCGTAAATGTCAATATTAGGTGTCACACCGACCATGTAAATTGGCCCCACTCTCAAAGTTCTCAATCCTGGACAACCTTGTGTTGTCATCTCTTTAAATCTTTTAAAAGTACAGAGGTAGGGGGTTAGAATTTACCCTAGGGATAAGTTATATTTACAATTTTCGATGCATCCAAAATTTACAGAACAATTTCTCACGGTAAACCGAGTCCACATGAGCCAGGTCAATTACAATTGAAGGTATCATGTATCATGTTAACCTCATCATATAGCCGTCATGTGACGAATTTTTGCCCCTCTGAGCTCGATCCCTCACCAACAGGATTATTCATGATGTGAGTCCCACTTAAACTCTATATACATTTTTCTCTATATTGTTTTCACATGAGCCATATCAATCAAAATCAGAGGTCTACATTTACATGACCTCATCATATAGATGCCATGTGGTGAATTTTCTCGCCTCTAAGTTTGATTCCACGGCAACAAAATTAATCATGATGCGAGTCCCATAAAATCTACATTGCTTCCACATCCAATCCATTCCTATCCACATTTTTCTCTATATTGTTCCCACATTAGCTAGGTCAATCAAAATCAAAGGTTTATAGTTCTATGTTGATTTCACCGTATAGAAGCCACATGGAAAATTTTCTCGCCTCTAAGCTCGATTCCACACCAACAGTATTAATAATGACGTTGAGTCCCATAAAATCTATATTGTTCCACATCAAATTCATTCTTATCCACGATTTTCTCTACATTGTTTCCACATGAGCCAATTCCATCAGAATCAAAGGTCCATGGTTCTATGTTGACCTCATCATACAGCCAACACACAATAAATTTTGTCACCTCTACGCTTGATTCCACATCAACAAGAATAATCATGACGTGAGTGCCATGTGACTCTATATTGTTACTGAGTCTCATCCATTTCTATGCACAATTTTCCTATCGAGTTCATTGACCTGCGGCCATAAAAGTTGCTCTCCTTCGACCTCTCCCTCCCCTCCCCTCCCCTCCCCTCTATTTAGGAATAAGTGTTTCGGAAGTACTAAAATTTGTCACGAAAGTGCCATTTTTAGTTCTTGAACTTTCAAAAAAAGGCAATTAAATTATAAAACTTGTTAAGAAAGTAAAATCAAATTTTAAAAATTTTAAAAAGTACAATCAAATCTTAAAATTTTCAAAAACTGCAATTAATGGAAATATTTGATTGAACCACCTCTCTATTTAGGTAAGTGTTTCGGAAGCACTAAAGTTTGTCACGAAAGTGCCATTTAGTTCTAGAACTTTAAAAAAAAAAATGCAATTAAATTATAAAACTTGTTAAGAAAGTAAAATCAAGTTTTAAAATTTTAAAAAGTACAATCAAATCTTAAAATTTTCAAAAACTGCAATTAATGGAAATATTTGATTAAACCATTTGACAATATTAGAACTCAATTACATTTTTTGAAAATTTTAGCACTCAATTGTATTTTTATGACAATTTGTATGATTTAATTGGTTTTTTCAAAAAAATTAGGATAAAATTATACTTTTATGATAAATTTTAAGACTTTCAATGCATATATTATTTTATCTAGGGAAAAGACTATCAAAAACCTTAAACTTTATCCAAAGTGATAATTTACCCCAATTTTTTTTTTTTTTTTTTTATGATATGAAAAATCCCAAACTTTGCAAACCGTGACACATTTACCTCATTAAGGGCATTTTCATCTTATTCTTTCTGTGTTTTTTTTCTTCTTCTCTCTTCCCCCCATCGTCCGGCGAGGGCTGCCCTCACCTGCGTCGGGCGAGGGCGGCCCTAGCCAGCCTAAGCGAGGGCAACCCTCGCCCGACACCGACGAAGGCGACTCTCGTCGAATGCCAGCTTCCCTCCGCCGACTCCATCATAGTCGACAGAGGGAAGAAAGAAGAAGAAAAAAAAAGAAAAAAGTTTTTAAAAGTAAATAAACCAAAAAATCCATATGATTTAGGGTAAATGTGTCACAAAAATCAAAATTTAAGATTTTTGTATCATAAAAAAAAAATAGAATAAATGTGTCAAGGTTATCAAACTTCGAGGTTTTACATGTTACAAAAAAAAAAATTCAAGATAAATTTGTCACGTTGAACAAAATTTGAAGTTTTTTGTGGTTTTTTCTCTTTTATTTATACACATTACTCTTCTCTCCTCCCTGCACCTCATCCCTCGCTTCTTCCTATATGCCAAGCCCCAAAACTCCTACACCAAAAGCGCCCCCTCCCTCTCTCTCTCTCTCTCTCTCTCAAAACATTCGCGCGCGCGCATCATAACGCCATGGTGATCCAAGAGCAGGAGAAGCTCGTGTACGGCCTGAAGCTCTCCTCCGTTGGGCCGGCCCGGGTGACGGGGGCGGACGCGGTCCACGAGCCGGCTGCTGCGGACCTAGCCATGAAGCTGCACTACCTGAGGGGGGTCTACTTCTTCGCCGGCCCCGCCGTGGAGGGTCTCACCGTCCCGAGGATCAAGGAGTCTATGTTCTCCTGGTGCACCGACTACTACGCCGTGTGCGGCCGCTTCCGGCGCTCCGACTCTGGCCGCCCCTACATCAAGTGCAACGACTGCGGGGTCCGCTTCGTCGAGGCCGAGTGTGACAGCACCGTCGACGAGTGGCTCGAGGCCGACGGCCACGGCTCGCTCCTGGGGCCGCTCGTCTCGCACCAGGTCGTTGGCCCCGAGCCGTTCTTCTCCCCTACATGTCTCGTCCAGGCACGTACCTCCCTCTCTCTCTCTCTATCTCTCTATCTCGATTTCGATTTTCTGATAGTGCTAAGGGGGACTCAAAAAATTGAGTCTGCAAAACGGAGTGTAATAAATGATTCCGCGTGCTCTTGCTTCCCAATACGTGCTTTAAATTTATGGTGAAAGGACATGTCAGTTTTGAATCAGATCTGACTTGTGTAGCTTTCGAATTTCTCCTGCAATTCGTGTTGAAGTACAAATTTGGCCCGCTATATTTGCTGTCCTCTCGCTGTTTCGCAAATTAGTTCAGAAATCTCGCTTTCGTTCACGTTACATTTGTTTCGAAAAAATAAATATTTTAGAAAATATTTATTATGTTTATAAAAATATTTAGATAAAAATTATTATCAATAATAATTTTTTTAATTTACTAATTATATTTACAACACAAGCAACCCTTTTATTAATAAAAATTCCAAACTACTTATTTTTCGCAAAATAAATGATCTTTTATATTAAGAATTTTTATTAGGTACTTTGCAAATGTGACAAATAATTTATAGTTTGATCGTGGGATAGATTTTTTTGGTAAAAATTGATCGTGAGATAGTTTACTTACATAATTATCTATAAATGCACCTGTCGACCATCTATCATTGTACTTGATTAGCACTTTTTCGCATAAATACTTGATTAGCACTTGATTATCTATAAATGCACCCGTCGAGCATCTATCATTGTACTTTTTTTTTTTAGCAATATCATTGTACTTTTTTTTGACACTATAAAAAAAATGCAAAATATAAAAATTAGTTATTCATCATTATGGATTAAGCCGATATTTCTGAATGGTTACCTGACGAATCTCCTACTTTTAAATGCACGTGTCCTTGCCCTAAAGTTTATATTCATATTCTCCTGCTAAAAATCATTAGTTAATACTGAAATTGTCTTATTTGTTAACTATCCCAATGCCGCCGTCTAGTAAAAATAACATAGGAAGCTCTTTAAGAAGGATTGTCTTTAAGTGTGACACATTACAATCTATTTCATTTTTTGAAAAGGATTATTATTCTCCTTATAAGGAATATTTTTCTTGCACTCTTTACTTATTATGCATTTAATTAGGATCGGTGTGTGCCTCGTTCAATGCCACGAGTTTGTATGAAATAATGACATTAGTCACGATGAGTCGTAATGCTGCATATTAGCCTTTGTCGAAAATATGAATATTTTTGTAACTCTTCCTATTAGATATTTCTTTAGAAAATGTAGTTAACTACAATTCGATGATTAATTTATAGTAAAATACATTTGCCAATAGTACATTCACGCCTAAATAGTGCACCGATACTCTACTAGCTGATAATAGAATATGTATTATCAAGAAAAAGAGTGTATATTTTTTTACATTTGTTTTTGATCGGGTCATAATCTTGGACCTTATATTAATCAGGGAATCTAAAAGTGATAGTTTTTATGCGGAGGAATATTATTTTCGTTCGAAGACCCCTATTTTATGGTCAATCAGTGGTCAAATATTCATCTTTTTGCTCTCTTCGAGTATAGTAATCAGCTAAGCAGTACAGACACGCGACATAGACACGTGATACGACACATTATTTCTAAAAATAGAGAATTATGACATGTTGAAATACGTTATATATTAAATAAATAATTTTATTTTTAATTAATTTGATTCAAATTCACAAATAAATAAATAATTAAAAAAAAAGCTTACAATGAATTTGCACTAATAATATTAATAAATCTATTCATAGGAAATTTGAAAGATATATTAATACTTAATACGTACCCATATTTGAGAACATATTTCTAATTTTAACAAAAATTATAAATGAAACTAATAACTAATAACAAATTATAATCAATTTATTTAAAAAATCTATGATCTTTTATAATAATTAAAATTTATCATTTTTTAAATTTTAATATTTTTATTTTTGAAAACTATTTTTAGCTAATTTATTTATTTTTTAATAAATATAACATTGCTGTCTAAAAATTATTTTCCCCTTTTTTTTTTTTCCTAAACCCTCAGTTCTCAAAATTTATTTCCCTCCCTCATTCCTCTCTCCCCCACGCCATCTCAAACCCACCCTTCCCCTTTCAATTTCTTTTCCTCATTTCTCCCCAAGTGACCTATCATTTCCTGGATTTTCTCTACCACTCCACACCGCCCTCTGATTTCTTTCCCTCATTTGTCCCCCATCATCAATCACCCCCTCCCCCACAATCAGTGATGGAGTGATGGGCCATCGCCTGTTGTTTCTCTCTTCCCCCACTCAGCCCCTCACCCCCACACCACCCCAACCCTCCAGGCCGCCCTGCCTCATTTCTTCCCTTTCTTCCACCCCTCACATCACCCATTCTTTCTCCTCCCCACTCCACCCACCCCCTCCACCTTCGGTTCTTTCCCTTTCTTCCCCTCCCCCATCACTTGCTAATCGTGACCTCCTCCTTCTCACACAATCCTCTCTACTCTTTTCAGTCGCCTCACCGCCTCGCCTCCCGCCCTTCCTCCTTCTCTGCTCTCTTTATTAATATAATTTGCACTAATAATATTAATAAATTTATTCATAGGAAATTTGAAAGATATATTAATAGTTAATACGTACCCATATTTGAGAACATATTTCTAATTTTAACAAAAATTATAGATGAAACTAATAACTAATAAGAAATTATAATTAATTTATTTAAAAATCTATGATCTTTTATAATAATTATAATTTATCATTTTTTAAATTTTAATATTTTTATTTTTGAAAACTATTTTTAGCTAATTTATTTATTTTTTAATAAATATAACATTGCTGTCTAAAAATTATTTTCCTCCTTATTTTTCCCAAACTCTCAGTTCTCAAAATTTATTTCCCTCCCTCATTTCTCTCTCCCCACGCCATCTCAAACCTACCCCTCCCCTCTTAATTTCTTTTCCTCATTTCTCCCCCAAATGACCTATCATTTTCCTGGATTTTCTCTACCACTCCACACCACCTCTTTGATTTCTTTCCCTCATTTGTCCCCCCATCATCAATCCCCCTCCCCCACAATCAGTGATGGACCGATGGGCCATCGCCTATTGTTTCTCTCTTCCCCCACTCAGCTCCTCACCCCCACACCACCCCAACCCTCCAGGCTCCACCCTGCCTCGTTTCTTCCCCTTTCTTCCACCCCTCCCATCACCCGTTGTTTCTCCTCCCTATCTCACCCCCTCTCCACCTTCGGTTCTTTCCCTTTCTTCCCCCTCCCCCCATCACTTGCTAATCATGACCTCCTCCTCCTCCTCCTTCTCACACGATCCTCTCTGCTCTCTTTCAATCGCCTCACCGCCTTGCCTCCAGCCCTTCCTCCTTCTCTGCTCTCTTTATTAATATAATTTGCACTAATAATATTAATAAATCTATTCATAGGAAATTTGAAAGATATATTAATAGTTAATACGTACCCATATTTGAGAACATATTTCTAATTTTAACAAAAATTATAGATGAAACTAATAACTAATAAGAAATTATAATCAATTTATTTAAAAATCTATGATCTTTTATAATAATTATAATTTATCATTTTTTAAATTTTAATATTTTTATTTTTGAAAACTATTTTTAGCTAATTTATTTATTTTTTAATAAATATAACATTGCTAAAATGTCTCTGGCTATGTGCCTCGCCCATCCCCCTTTCTCCTCTCAATTATTATTTATTTATTTATATAGATTATGGTGATTTATTTCAAGGTGAGCAAGTTCAAAATCAAGAATAAAAAATCCACATAAATCAAGGAAAGAACCAAGTTTAACTTTAAGTAATATAACTATTATTTTAGGAAAACGTACCATGTGAAAAAATCTGTGTTATAGTGGTTAAAGTATTGATGAATTTCCTATCGTTTCTAGGTTTGAAATGTTTCCAACATATCTATCTCTTTTTCTTTTTTTTTAAACTAAAAGTTAACTCAAAACCGATAGCTCATGGTATATGATCGAGAATTAAATTGGTCAAGACTGAATCCTTAATTTTTATTTTCCAATAATTTACTTGATTCTTATGTGAATAAGACTGGAATCGATTAGGTAAGGCTTGTTTAATTTGTTTTTGGATTGAAATAGATTGATTGCTCATCTTTATTTTAATCGGAAGGTATTTTCCCTGCTTTTTATGTCATTTGTGCCTGCGTAGAGAGAAATATTTAGATTACTGTTAATCACATTCAACCTATATATCACGTCAGTTCAAAGTCTTTTTTCCTAGACTTTCTTTTCTTGAATGGAAGAAATGAAAGTCTAGAGATTGACAATAAGTATTGATAAGCAAATACATAGCGCTTGATTCACAAAATGTAACTAGGGAGGAATAGAATAGAGCATGAATAATATTGGAATAATTATTCTTTAATTTGGTCTACAAGATGGAATGGTTATTTCAAGACAATGTATTTGCTCCCAAAATACCGATCGATGATTTTTCTCATTATTTAAATCATATTTTAATTTCTTTTATTATCATATTCTTATAATCTTGAGTTAAAATTCCGTTACAGTATATAATCTATATATTATAATTTGTCTCTTATGTCAGTTGTAACTCATTATTAAATAGTACACTGTCAGTATTCAAAATCATAGCTAATTATGATTAGAAATACTCTATAATTATTTCAACTTAAATTGTGAAATATATCTATGACTTTTTCTATCCATTACTTCATACTAATTAACAAATGCACTATGAATTTCAATTGTTATAAATTTCATTTATATGCCACATTTTCGTTGTTTATTGGTTGATCACAACTTCCAGTTAAATATAAATAAACTTGAAAAGGGAGGAAGGAATGTTCATGTTAGAGTTGTCTACAAGTGAGGCATAGCCCAAAAGGCATTCATTATTTCCACATTCATATTCGTCATGTCATTTCTGTCCTTAAGCCATACGCGCGTTGTACTTCGCATGCGTTTCTAAACCGCGAAGTGCAGGTGACCCGCTTCAAGTGCGGAGGCATGTCATTGGGCCTTAGCTGGGCCCACGTACTCGGCGACCCGTTTTCGGCCTCCGATTGCTTCAACATGTTGGGCCGCAGCTTATCGGGCCTCCTCGCCGACGGGCCCAAAGGGCCAAGAGCACTTTCTGGGCCCAGAAGACTGGCGGACCCTCCGGAGCTCGCAAGAGAACCCGCGTCCATCAAACGGGTCAGCCCGGTAGGAGACCACTGGGTGGTTGACGGCAATTGTAACATGGGGACATTCACATTCCACCTTAGTCCAGACCAATTGGCACATCTGAAGTCAAAAGTGGGTGGGGAGGGTCATGGAGAGAAATTCCCACCGTTTGAGTCTCTTTGTGCCATCCTTTGGCAGCTAATAGCCAAAGTAAGAGCAGGGAATGAGCCAAGCACTGTGACCCTCATCAAGAATGACCCGAGCAAAAGGGAGAATGGGATTTTGAGCAACAGTCTGAAGATATGCTCGGTCAAGGCAGATTTCTCCGTTGCCGATGCCGACCCAGGAGAGATCTTGAGGTTACTAATTGATAGAGCGGAGAACGAGAGCAACCTCATTGAGGAAGCTGTCGAACGAGATGGCGGAGTGGCTGATTATGTTGTGTATGGGGCCAATCTGAGCTTCGTGGAGTGGGAAGAGGTCAGCATGTATGGGTTGCAGTTGAATGGGAACCGACCAATTTTCGCGAGTTATGTGATCGAAGGCGTTGCAGATGAAGGGGCAGTTTTCGTGCTTCCGGGGCCACCAAGTTCCGGCAAGGACAGCGGCCAGGGAAGGGTGGTGACTGTGATTTTGCCGGAGTATCAGTTGCTCCAGTTGAAGAGTGAACTGGTAAAGCAGGACATTTTGTTGGTTTAGAGCATTTCGAGGTTCCTGTTTAGCGTAACGTAAGATGGAGAATCTGACCTGTGTGTTAGAATGTTCGGTTTCTGTGTGTAAGTTGGTACTCACGGCCCAAGGAGGAGACGAACTTGGGCTGCTTGTAGGGCCATGTGAAAGAACAGGAATTATCATTTCCTCTTTATCGGCGTGATTGCTATATTGAATAATGTTTTTGCTTGATGTCTCAATTTTATAAGTCGCTTTCAGGATGTCTTTGTTTCATTAAAAAGAACATTGAAAATTATTGTCTAAAAATGACCACTTGGATTACTTACAAAAATGAATGAACGGAAAACATCTCCATCGTCCACAACATTATTTAGACTTGAATTATTATTGATACTAAAAATATTTTTAATCAACTAATTATTTTAAGTAATATAAACAATCATTTTAGTAAACTATTTTTTAAATCTCATTTATTTCCGCGAAACAAACCGAGCAAATATACCTACTGTTTCTCTCAACCTATATACTAAATGATGGACGACCATAAGTCGTATGTTCAAACAAGTTATAGAAATGGGTTCCGCTCATTTTAGCATCCAATCATTTTTCCTTACATCATTATTTAATAAGAAGCTCTATTAAGATTTTTCAATACATCAAGCATTTACGGGAATTTTTTTCCTTTATCCATATGAGCCGGGTCAATCACAATCTTGATTGTACAAATTTTATATGGACTTCACATACGGATGCGCTGTGATGAAGTTACCAAAATTTCTTACCTTCGAGAAGTTACCACATCAACGAGGTCATACATCATGTTAGTACCATGATCACATGGTCCTCCAATTACAATTTATTGTACCCTTAGGTTCTTATGGTTATGGCAGCTTGCTGTCTGACACTTCAGAAATTGTAATATCCAACCCAACACTCGATATCGGCTTCCATGGGATCACCCTGCCCATATGAGAGCATGTGACCAAATTTCCAACAAAATTAGAGTCAATGTAATAGTCGGATGGATATTGCAAAAATTTAAAAAGTGGATGGCAAACTGCCACAACCCCAAAAGGTCTAGGGGTGTCATGTAAATTTCACCCGCCAAAATATAATTCTCAGTTCGAGATCACCAAGCATCCTTGGTTTTCGATCCGCAGGCGCGAAAGCACCATTGACGTTGATCTTTAATGAATTTCGGGCTGGAGAGATCGATGCATGCCATCGTCCATCCTTCTTTTCTTTTTCTTTTTTTCTTTTTTTTTTGGGGGCACATACATTAGTATTCAACCAAAAAAAAAAAAATTAAAAATGTTGGAGGGTTGATATTACTAAAAACTCCAAAATGGTATATATGTAATAAATTAACCTTAAATTAATTTTTTTTTTTTTTTTTCGTTAGTATACTTGTGATAAATTTACTTTTTATTAATTTTCATTAAATTTTACCATAAAATTACTAAATTAGATGATACGTAACAATTGACGAATATATCACTTTGAGGTTTTACCTTCCGTTTATTACATATGTATCATTTTGGAGTTTTTCATAATATTAATCCAATTTAACAAAAACTAACGAAAAGTGAATTTGTCATAACAGTCTTAGGTTTTTTGTGGTTAAAAAATTAATTGAAGATAAACTTATTATAGATGTATCGTTTGAGGCTTTTGATGACCAAAAATTAATTTTTGGTAAAATTGTTATAAGTATACTGATTCGGAGATTTTCGCATGATTAACTAAAAGTTCTAAACCTATTGCAAAACCTTTCAAAGCCAAATTAGTCTTCGACTTTTTACAATTTACTAGTGTAGTCCATTCGCCCATTTTTGCCTGATAATTAGCGTTGTAGACATCGACTATCCTATGTGGTATGGATGACACCTATGTGAAATTTTTATAAAATTTTTGAATTTTTTATTATTGTTTTTAGTTTCTTCTTTTTATACTTAAGGGCTGTGAAGCGCTCGGCCAATTTTGAGTGAGGGTCTGACCTTGCTGGCGAGTATTGCAGCCCTCGTTGGCCTAACCCTCGCCACATGGCTCGGGTCTTGGTCGATTGCCAACAACCTCCTATCGCCTCTTAATAATAAAAGAAAGAATTCAAAAAAAAAGTTCAAAATATTTCTACACTAGTGTTAGTAATGCTACAAAGGATGACCGGCATCTATGTCATCAATTTCCTGCTGAAATTGGACAGATGAATTATATTAACGACTTGTTAAAATGTTTATGATTAAATTAGTTAAATTAAAAAAAATTATGAATAAATTAGCACAAATACAATAGATTTGTAATTTATTTGATAAATTTCTCTAAAAAAATTCATTTCTCAAGCTAGTTTTGAGGCCCCAAAGCAACCGCCAAAGTTTTTTGGGTCTTCCATCAATCGACACCAATGAACATTCGATTAATCCTTTCTTAGACGTACGCTTCCCCATCTCATTTGTTTGACCATATGAAAACACATCGTTGACAGCCCAAATTCATTAAGGAACAACCATTGATAAGTCCCAATGATAAAAGGACTTCATCGAAGCCTCCAAGAACATTCATGGAACTCGAGCCATAACCTTGAGCCCTCTCCTGCGAGGTAGGTGAAGCGTGATGGACAAAGCGAATCAAGCCCTCATTCTCAAATTAGTTAGACAATTTCTTCTGCAATATTGTTGCACAAGTTTGGTTGAAATAAATAAAAGAGTAAATGACACATGTGGTCTTTGAATTTTTAGTTTATTCAATGAGATTCTTCAAATATTGATGAACACTCAATCTAATTCTTGGATTATGTGAAAATGTTCAATGTCTTTAAGTTTGAATGGTGGACAAACAAAAAAGGGTTACATGTGAATTATTCACGTAAGATATTCATCTCAATTCAAAATATAATAATTCATGTCATCAAATAATAATAGACATGTTCACGCTTTAATTTTTTGAATGCGTTCATCGTCTTTTAAAATACAACTAAGCATCTATAAATTCACTTCACCAAATAACATCTATTTTGTCATTTGTGTAACCGGAATAACAACATTAAATATTTATCAATAGTTTAAGAATTACGTTGAATAAATTAAAAATTTTATTTATCACATCATGGATTAAATTAAAATTTAGAAATTATTTATGTTATTTTCTTAAATTGAACAATCTAATTCTAGTCATCATATTCATCATGTCATCTATCATTCACTTTATATCGTACCATCCAAGGCAACGGAAAATAGTTATCCTGGGCCTAAGACTATTCCGTCTCTTGTTAGCGCCCCGAGTGGCCCAATGCCATTGATCATGGAAAGCAGGCAGTGTATTCAATCAATTCATTGATTGCCCACCCTTTTGATTGGAGGACCCCACTGAAATCTCGTTGGAGATTTGGTCCTCCCATGGAATATCTTCTATGGAAGAAAAGATAAGCAACCTCAAAATTATTTATATATAAAATTATAAAGTTAAAGATACGTGGTAAGATACTTCTATATATTAATTGGATATTAAAGATTTTATGAGTACTTGATCGATCCCATCAGATACGACAGTCACCTCTAGCACTTGTACCAAATAATGCATTGAGGATAAATGCTTGAGCTCCTAAAGGTAATCTCCCGAAAATGATCTATATTTTTTAAGATTAATACTATGAAAAACTCCAAATTAATACATTTATAACAAATTTACCATAAATTATTTTTTTACCATAAAAAATTCCAAACCGGTACACTTATGACAAATTTATCCCGACTAACCATAAAAAAACCCTAAACTTGTACATTTATGATAAATTTACTTTAAACTAATTTATTCGACCACAAAAAACATCAAATTGGTAAATTTGTAACAAATATATCATCTGCTAAATTTGATTAACACCACAAAAAAAATCACAAAAATTGTAAATTGTGACAAACAAAGCGTAAAATCCCAAATTGGTATACCAATTAACTATCACGTGTCATTTAACTTAATAATTTGACAATAAAATTTAATGAAAACTAATAGAAAGTAAATTTGTCACAAGTGTACTAGTTTGGGATAAATTTGTCAAAAATATACCAGTTTGAGGTTTTTGGTAGTCAAAAAAATAATTTTGAGTAAATTTATCACAAGTTTACTGCCCAGGTTTGGGTTTTTAAAGATATTAATCTTCTTTTTTATAGATGAATTGCTTGGTCCAAGACTTTTCATGTGAGCCTGGTCCAAGACTTATCAAAATGAATGAATAAAACAAATTATCTTAAGAAAATGTTTTTCAAATAATTTATTTTTTACGAAATGAACGAAATCCATTGTACTAGATTCTTTCTTTGTCTATTCTAATTCCACCATCATCTTATTGTGGACAGAATTCAATGATTGGTGACTTGATACATATGCTTAGGAGGCGGGACGAAAGTGTGTGATCACTCGGAGACAAGAAATCAAAACTCAGTAGGGCAATGTTGAAGGGACGATGTGCTTGTTGATTGAAAGATGCTACGAGAAACATCATTAAGCAGAAACGAAGAGAACCACGTTAAGCGATACGTATGAACTCCGTTGTCGTGATTTTGAAGTAACAGCTTGCAATTTTCAGCCATGCAATTTGGCCACAAGTTGTTGCGGATAGGCAGTGGCTGTTGCGCCTTGCCATCCATGATTATCCACTCTAAAACAGGACCACCATCGGCCCCCAAATGACAAATGCCAACAAGGCAAGGGGACATTGACCCATCACTGGACGGAGTCCGCAACTTCATAAATTTCCAACGTGGTTTTCTCATTCTTTCCATCGTTGCTTCGCTCCAAAAATGGCATTTTACATAGTCAGCTCTTCGCTTGTGAACGTGATGCAGCTAAAGGTAGCAATTTCATCCAATCGATACAGTGTTTCGAGTTGGTGAGGATATCGATTTCAAGTGAGTCGTATTTAGACTTCTCTTATCTAGACCCCCCCCAACTTTCCTCTAGAGAGCCTTGATTTAGTTGAAATAATTGAACTTTGGGTTGTTCGACCAACTGGTTTAGGTAAATATTTAATGCATTCCCCAACCGAAGAAGATACAAGGTTTCACTTTTTCTGAATATGTTTTATCCACCTATGCAAGAGAGCAGACAAATTCGATTTCCAGAGATAAAATCACAAAATTGAAATTATTTTCCAAGTGAGATCCAAATATTTAAAAACATTTTCGTTCATATATCACCAAACAAAAGAAAAGTATCAATTTTCCTAAAAAATAATCTCCCAAAAAGTAGTTTCCTTTATCAAACTATTCATTTTTGGTCTAAATAAATAATTTCACGGAGGATGAATATATTTTTTACATTCATTTTTGTAAATGATTCAAATGATCATTCTTTAAAAAAATTACTTTTTGAATTATTCATTTTTCGTGAGACAAACTAAATCAATCTACCTAGTGTTTCTCTGAACTTAAATACTAAATGACGAGCGGCCATAAGTTGGATGTTCAACCAAGTTAAGTTGCAGAAATGGTTTCCACTCGTTCTAGCATCTGATCACTCTCTCTTACATTATTATTTAATAATAAGTTCCATTAAGATTTTTCAATACATCAAGCATTTATGGGAATTTCTATCCTTAATCTAGATAAGTTGGGTCAATCACAATCTTGGTTGTACGGACTCTATGTGGACCTCACAAATGGACCTTATGCGGTGTAGTTAGGGAAATTTCTCGCCTTCGAGCCCGGTTCGACATCAATAAGGTTATACATGTTCCCCCCATTACAATCATTTTTACACTCAGGCACTTATGGTCATGGTAGTTTTCTATCAGATACTTCGAAGATTGTATTATCCAACCCAACAATCGATATCGGCTTCCATGGGCATCACTCTAGACATATGAGAGCATTTGACAAAATTTTATCTAAGGTCAATGTAGGGGTGGCAAATGGGTGGGTCGGGACGGGTATGGGTCGGGTTGAAAATGGATCGACCCATATTTGACCTATTTAACCCGTATTTTTGTAGTATAAATTTAGTAACTCATACCCGACTCGACTTGTACCTGACCCATACCCGACCCAACCCGTATTGCTAAAATTTACTTATTGTCAAAATATTTTTATGCAATACAAATTTTTTAACAACTTTTATGCAATACAAATTTAATGGAAAATTTTTATAATTCTTTTTAAAATATTTTTAAAAAAATCGATTTTTTAATTTTTTAAAATATATTTTTAATTTTTTTAAAATATAATTTTTTTAATTTTTATTTTTAAAATATCATTTTTAATTTTAATAATTATTTTCTTTTTTCTTTTTCTTTTTTTTTTTTCTTCTTCTTCGGCCGAGAGATCCGGCGAGGCTCAATTGTCGACGACCTTTGAGGGAGAGGCGGAGGCGAGCCTCAAAGGCAAGTGGCGGAGGCGACTCAAAGGCAAGCGGTGAAGGTGAAGGTTGAAGGGTTGTCCATGTTTTTTAGGTTTTAAAAATGGGTCGAACATGTGACCCATTTTCGACCCATATAAAACTGAACTTAAAATGGGTTGAATGTGGGTTATGGCCCATTACAACTTCATAACCCACATTCGACCCATTTGTGAAAAATATGGTGCAAAATGGGTCCATGATACATTTTGCCACCTCTAGGTCAACGTAAGTGGGCGGACATTGCAAAGATTAAAAAAGGGGAGGGCAAACTACCACAACTCCAAAAGATCTAGGGGCGTGATGAAGATTTCTCCCACCAAAATATTATTCGGAGTTCGAGACCACCGAGCGTGCTAGGTTTTCGATCCGTAGGCGTGAAAGCACCGTCCATGTTAATCTTTAATAAATTTCGGGCTGGGAGGGATCGATGGATGCCATCGTCCATCTATTTGTGAAGGACTTTCATGGAGCATGTATGAGAATCAAGAGCAAATTCGCTAACTCCAGTTACATTAGAAAAGTTGGGAAAATTATCTTATTATATTTGTGCGAATTCAATCATAAATTTTCTAATTATGACAATTTAGCCTTAATTTTTTTAATAATTCACCAATGTAATCTATCCATCCAATTTTTGGTAGAAATTAATATTATGGATGCCAAACATCCTAATGTGGAGCGAATGAGGCTAATGTGATTTTTTCTGAAAATTTTGAATTTTTTTTCTTTCTATTGTTAAGGGCTTAAAAAAGGCCATCAGCCATCAGCCAAAAACTGTGAAGCTCTTGCTAGGCACTAGGTGAGGCTTGCAGCCCTCACTTGTGGCAAACATGGGCTGCATCCCTTGCCCAAGTGTAAGCAAGGGTCACCTCCGTCACCCAGCTCTAAGGAAGGGCTCCTGGTCCTCATTAGCCACAGGGCATAAATCGCAGCCCTCACCAAGTGGCTAGTGAGAGCCTAACCCTTGCTAGCTACTAGTAAGGGCTTCATAGTTACCGGCTGTTTTATATCAACATTTAACAATCATAGAAAAAAAAGAAAAAAAATGATTCATAAAAATAAAATTAAAAAATTAAAAACTTTCAAAAAATTTCCACATTAGTGTCAATAGGACAGTTAATGTCCACGCCATCAATTTTTGGCTAAAATTGGTCAGATGCATTAATAAATTGTTAAAAGATTTGGGATTAAATTAGTCAAATTAAAATAATTTCATAATTGAATTGACATGAATACAGTAGTTATAGGACTTTATTATATATTTCTCTAGGACAAATTTCAAATAAAAATCTGAAGTACTTTTATTTTCTCAAATAAGGGTTTGAAGTGCATTTATTTTCTCAAATAATGGCCTAAAGTGATTATGATTGTTTCAAATAAGGGTTTAACTTTGCTGGCTCGCCGGCTAGTTAAACATTTTGGCTGATCAAAGATATTTTCATCCAAATACAATATAAATTTAAATCAAATTAGATTTAATTAAAAAAACAAATACATAGGTGGGAGACTCCCTCCCGCCCATGGTTGCCACCTCATCGCCGATGGGGTGGTGGCAATGGCTGGCGGAGTTGCTGGCACCCAAGCAAGGGCCAACCACCCACGTCGATTAGAGGTGAAGGCCAGCGAGCCCTCGCCAGAGATAGGATAGGGCTATGACCCTCTTTTAGATCTAGGCACGAGCACTACCTAAGGGTCGCTAGGCCTACGTGAGGGTTGGCGACTATTGCCCAGGCCAGGGCGAGGGCGAGTGACCCTTGCCCAGATCTAATAAAAGGTCGTCGCCCTCTCCCATCTCTAGCGAGGGCCTATTGGCCCTTGCCTAGGCACCAACAACTCCAACGACCATCGTCACTGCCCCACCAACAATGGGGTGGCGGCCATAGACACAAGGATGCCCTCCTTCCCATGTGTTCTTATTTTCTTTTTCTTTTTCTTTTTCTTTTTCTTTTTTAATTTGTAAAGGGAATACAGAAAAAAAAAAAAGGAAAATAATAAAAATATTTAAAAGACAAAATTGCCCTTCATCAAACAATGAGTTCAAATTCTTATTTAAAATTGATATAGTCACTTTAGACCCTTATTTAAAAGATAATTCACTTCAGGTCTTTATCTGAGAAATTGATGACACTTTAAGCTGTTATTTAAAATAATGTCTATTTTATGTCATTATTTGTGAAAATGAAAATATTTCATATCCTTATTTAGAATTTTCTCTTTTCTATATAAAAAATTCAATTCTCAGACTATTTTGGGGGCCCCAAAGCAACCACCAAAGTTTTGCAGGTCTTCGATCAATCGACATCAATGAACACTCGATGAATCCTTTCTTAGACGTACGCTTCCCCTTCTCATTTGTTTGATCATATGAAAACACATCGTTGACAGCCCAAATTCATAAAGGAGCAACCATTGATAAGTCACGAAAGGAATGTGAACAGACATTTCGATTCTTTCTCAAACCCGCCTCATCCCAGTGATAAAAAGGGCTTCCTTGAAGCCTCCAAGAACATTCATGGCGCTTGAGCCCTCTCTTGCGGGGTAGGTGAAGCATGATGCAAAGTGAATCAAGCCCTCATTCTCTAATTAGTTAGACAATTTGTCCTGCAATATTGTTGCACCGGTTTTGTTGAATGAAATAAAAGAGTAAATGACACAAATAATCTTAACTTTTAATTTGTCAAATAAGGTTTATGAAATATTGATGAACAGTAAGTTTAGTCCCCGAATTATGTGAAAATGTTTCATATATTTCCATTAATTCAAGTTGATGGAATATGCCAGTGTGCTTTCATCAGTTAAATTTGAATGGTAGAAAAAAAAAAAGAAAAAAGAGTTACACATGGATTATTCACATAAGATATTCATTTCAATTTAGAATACAATAATCCATATCATCAAATAATGGTAGACATGTTAACGACTTAATTTTTTGAACTTGTTGACTCATCGGTTTTTAAAATATAACTTAGCATATATTAATTCTCGTCATCAAATAATGTCTATTCTATTGCTTGAGCAACAAAAATGATGACATTAAACATTGATCAATAGTTTAAGAACTACATTTGATAAATTAAAAGTCCATTATATTACAAATTAAACTAAAGTTTAGATATTATTTGTGTCATTATTCTAAATTAAACCATCTAATTCTATTGATCATGTCATTTATCATTGACTTTATCGAAAAAAAGTTCTCTTTCTGGGCCCAAGACTATTATGTCTCTTGTTAGCGCCCCGAATGGCCCACTACCATTAATCATGAAATGCAGGAAATGAATCCAATCAATTCATTGATGGTCCACCCGTCTGATAGGAGGACCCCACTGAAAACTCATTGGAGATTTGGTCCTCCCATCGAATATCTTCCATTCGAAGAAAAGATAAGCAACCTCAAAATTAATTACATATAGAATTCTATAGTCAAAGATGCATGGTAAGATATTTCTATATATTAACCGGATATTCAGGATTTTATCGGTACTCGATCGATCCCATCATATACAGTAGTCCCCTCTAGCACGCATACCAAATAATAAATGGAAGATAGATGCTTGTACTCCAAAAGGTAATCTCGAGAAAATGATCTACTTTTTGGTAAATGAATTCCTTGGTCCAAGGCTTTTCGTGTGATTGTTTACCGGCTCTTTTTGTTTTGAAAAAAATAATGAATGACTTGCAAAATATATTTTTTATAGTAATCGCATGTACTGCTTATAAAAAAAAAATGAATTGAAAATATTATTTTCTTGGATTCCTTCCTTGTCTAATCTAACCCCACCGCCACCTTATGGTAGACATAATTCAAAGTTTGGTCACTTAGATTCATCTACTTCAGGTGCAAGACAAAGTACACGTTCACTCGGAGACAAGAAATCAAAATCGGCAGGACAAAGATGAAAGGACAATGTGCTTGTCGATTGAAAGATGCTACGGACAACATCATTAAGCAGAAACGAAGAGCACAGCGTTACGCGATACGTATGAACTCCATTGTCGTGATTTTGAAGTGAGCCTGCAATTTTCAGCCTGTAACTTCTAATGCAATTCGGCCACAAGTTGTTGCGGGTCGTGATTTTGAAGTGAGCCTGCAATTTTCAGCCTCTAAATTCTAATGCAATTCGGCCACAAGTTGTTGTGGATAGGCAGTCGCTGTTGCGCCTTGCCATCCACGATAATCCGCTCTAAAACGGGACCACCATCGCCCCCTAATGGAAAATTCCAACAAAGCAAGAAGACACTGACCCATCACTGGACGGAGTTCGAAACTTCAAAAATTTCCAAGATGGTTTTCTCGTTCTTTCCATCGCTGCTGCGCTCCAAAAATGGCATTTTACATAGTCAGCTCTTCGCTTGTGAATGTGATGTAGCTAAAGGTAATAAATTCGTGCAATCGACAGTGTTTCGACTTGGTGGGGATATCAATTTCGAGTAAGGCAATGTCGTCTTGGTTTAGACTTCTCTCATCCGGAACACCGCCTTCTTTCATATATACAAGAGAGCAGATAAAGTTGTGGACCAGGTCAATATTGCTGCCGCTCATGTCTAGATTCATGTCTCGCACATCATTGAATATTATGTAAAAGGTCCAGTGATGAAAAACCTGATGTCTTGACTTTTCAAACTATACCTAAAACAAGCATTCAAGGTTCTGTAGAGTCGGAGACATCATCGTTGAACCAGTCTAGCCGCTCTTTATGGGTCAAGAATGTACAATGTCCGACACAACAAGAAGGGGTGGAAATATCTTGCCTTGAACAACTTTATCTTCCCAATCATACGTGTCGACACTCATCTTGTACTTGTCGTGTTCCATATGAGAAGATTAACATTCAAAGAGCTTCCAAATTTCTTTCCAAACAAACCGACAAGAGGGTTGAAAATAATGCCCAAAAGGACTGAAGAAAAGGGTACTCGGAAAACAGAGAAGTCGATCTCATCAAACTTTATACACCGCATTTTGCTTGTAGATTTATTGTGAACAATCAACACCATAAACTATACATTTCTCGCCTTTAAGTGACTGCTCGATAAGCATCTCACTCTACTAGTTTCTCTCGTTCAATTAAGAGCATATGCTCACTGAGCAGTGCCTTAGAAATCCTCTATTAAACCAGCAGCTATATATGTACATGACTAAACACGAATCAATTTACGAGTTCTCTGACGATTCCTCCATTTGTTTGCGCATCCGTGCACCCCAAGACATGTTTCCTCTGGAATCTTTGTGAGCGCTTCTCCTCTTCAAACCCGAGAGCTGCACCTGCCAACGGCTCTTCCATTCGCTTTTATCCTCTAAGTCCTGAATCACATCAAACCCAGGAGAGCATAATGAACACATAAGATGTACTTGGCCAAAAAAGAAAAACAGACAAGTGATATAAATGCACCAATTCCAACAACTCTCCCAAATTTTCTATTGAATTCAAGAATAATCAGTTCATTTCGAAATCTGAATACAAAAGGGAGCAAATGTTATGGTTGGGCAACATCAGTCACCTCCATCCGAACCAAGCAGCAGAATCCCAGAATATCAGAGAAGACGTGTCCTATCAATGGTCTAACTCCAGCCAAAGAAAAAGCAGACACTGGGTCAACTCTACTAGCTAAGCCTGCCACTGGCTCTTTCATTTGCTTCTGACCTCTAAGTCCTAAATGTAGATCAAAGCCAGGAGAGCACAATGAACACACAAGTGCTGTACTAGGCAAATAGAACAGACAAGGCCTTTGATGAAACTCTTCCACCAACGAAAATAATTACTTCAAGTTTTTGGTTAAATTAATGAAGAACAAGCAGTTCATTTAAAAACCAAGTTAAACAGAGCCATTTTTGAGTTACGGGACATCAGTCGTATCCATATGCCCAATTTCGATCGGTAAAATCATAGAACATCAGACAAATGTATTATATCAGAGTTTTAGAGAACAAACTATGTATATTGATCATTATGTTTTCTATCAAAAGACAAAACATGACACTCAGTCAGAGAGAAACAAATTGTTCTAGATGATGACAGGATCATAAGTAATACAGGAACTGAGCTCACATAAACTTCATCCGCAAATCTTTCTAATTCTCATTATCAAATTGCAAGAACTGCTCTCTAGACTCAAGTCCAATCTAATCCAATCCACGGATTCATTCAAAAGTTTCATGCACCAATAATGCAACAAGCAAGTAACGCTTGACCAATAATTACTACGAAAGAGCCAACGAATTCAACCAAGAACAGGGACAAGGAGAAAATTCTCAGCAGTTCAATCACGACCCAGAACACTTCCCCAGCTGAAATCAAGAATCGTGAAGAGCCCAAATCAGTGAAAGAATCGATTTGCTTGAACAAAATCGAACAAACCCCAAATCGAATCAAGAAAAATCATCAGCACCCAATTCACCAAACCCAATCAAAAGGACACCAATCCACCCCCAACAACAACATGCCAAACCTCTAAAAACAAGAAACACAAGCTAATACCAAGATCACCGCGTCCCATTTCCACATTACCTCATCACCCCGATAGGGCCTGCGAGCGGAGAACGCCAAGTGAATCCCCCTGGCCAGGTCCCTGTCGTACACGGCCCTCCTGCGCGGGTCCGACAGCGTCTCGTAGGCCTCCTGGACCCGGATGAACCGCTGGGTGTACTCCTCGACGCGGCCCGGCGGGGAGACGTCCGGGTGGTACTTGCGCGCGAGCTGCTTGTACGCCTGCTTGATCTCGGGCAGCGTCCCCGACTCGGGTATCCCCAGGAGGTCGTAGAAGCTCGCCTCCGCCGCCGAGCACCGGGCGGCGTCCGCCACGGCCCCGTCGTCGATCCGGCCGGCCGCGCACCGGACGGCCCCGAACCGCACCCGGGTCGGCAAGAACGCCCGGTGGCCGTGGGTGCGGGCCGACGGAAAGGGCGGAGGAGGAGGAGGGAGGCAGAGGCGAGACGGGTCGCCTCCGGGCAGGGCTACGCCATAGCAACGCATGGCTTTTCTCAACTTCCAAGAACGAAACAAAGATGGGTTCTTTTCCTCTTTCCTCCTGTTTTCCAAGGACGAATTTTCTTGACGGCTGCCGGATCTGATCTTTGGGATTTTATAGGAATGGTGTCTGCGTGGGGGTGATTGGATCCGGAAAGGGGGGGGTGGGGAGGATTGAGGCCTGGACAGTCACCATAAAAGCGGTTTCTTTTTAATGTTCCTTTTTTCTCCCTTCTTTTCTTTTCGTTTCTTTTCTTCATTTTTCCCATGTTTTTCTCCATCTTCTTTCTCCATTGATTTTGGCGATTTTCCAATTTCGATATTTTTTGATTTTCTTGCCCTATGGCACGTGCTTAGTTGGCTCCTCCCCCACCGAAAAAAGTTAAAATACAAAAATAGAGTAGCGTATTATCAACTATTATCGTGTCACATCTCCTCATATATTTTGAGGTTATATGAGATTAATCATCGATAATTCAAGTACATAATGGTATGTGGCTAAAGAATTCAAGACACATTCCATGCTTGACATTTGCAGCCTTGGCTATAACGCCACTACAGTAGCTTCTTTCGCTGGCATGATAAGATTGATAACCCATTCTATATCCGTACAGCTTTTATGAGAAAACGTGCTAAATTTGAGGTTGGACAAACTTTAGCTCCCTACACAACGGTCCAAACATAGAGGACACAACGGTCCAAACATAGAGGACATGAAATTAGAAACGTAGTGTATACGCATCTTACATGAGAATGGGAAAGTGATTCATTCATACATTAGCATTAATTCGAAAGGGGGAAGTAAAAGAGAAATGGATGAATAGGAATAATAAAATCCGTCATTTAAACAAAACTTATAATATTCTATAAATACCTTAATGCATATGGTCTAATCAATCTAAGTCAATCTCCAACTTACATCCCTCCAACAAAAGATGACCATCGATCCCAATCCAATCAAGAAACTGGACTAGACAGGAATTGAAGACAAGAATCGAACTAGTCAATCCTACGTGGTTCACGCAAGAATCGATCCAATTCTTGATTCCAAATTTTTGGAATCAAGAATAATTGGTTCGGTTTTTGGTTCCTAGAGAGGAACAAGATCAATTGGAACGAATTGACAAGAACTAGTCTAAAGCATAATTCTATTTTTATTTATTATTTAGCAAGGGAAAAAAGTATAAATTTATTTGCGGGAGTAGTCTCTTCTTTTACTAGTAAATTCCTTTTTATTAGTAATTTCATCATATATTTGAATAGCTTTCAATATCTTTAGGCATTTTTTAGGGAAAAAAACACGGGCGGTTCTTGAGACAATCTAAGCACCTATTTTTGGGATCAGCTGATCGATGTGGTCCAATTGAGTATGGATAAGATTAGGGTCGGTCCCCTATTCTAGAGTGAGAACTAACCCACCCTAGAGCTAATCACCCCTAATTCCAATTTAGATTTTTAAATGCAAGGAGTGATCTAGATTGATAACTTTAGACTTGCAATTTTATAATGATGTGATCATGCAAATATTGTGATTAATAGTTGTGCAAGTCGCTTGCAAATGTAGACTAGTCAATATACATGAAAACTGTAATCTTTGGGATTTTCTAGGAATGGCATCTGCGCGTGTGATTGGACACGGAAGGTGGAGGGGGGATGGTGGGGGAGGAGGATTGAGGCCTGGACAGTCACTATAAAAGCGGTTTCTTTAATTTTCCATTTTTCTCCCTTATTTTCTTTTCTTCATTTTTCTCATGTTTTTCTTCATCTTCTTTTTCCATTGATTATGGCGACTTTCCAATTTCAATATTGTTTGATTTTCTTGCCCTATGACACGTGCTTAGTTGGCTCCTCCCCACTAAAAAAAATTAAAATACAAAAATAGGGTAGTGTATTATCAACTATTATCATGTCACATCCCCTCCTATAGTTTGAGATTACATGAGACTGATCATTGATAGTTCAAGCACCGAACGGTATGGGGCTAGAGAATTGAAGACACATTCCATGCTTGACATTTGCAGCCTTGGCTATAACACCACTACAATAGCCTCATTCACTAGCACGATAAGATCGATAATCCATTCTATATCCGTACAGCTTTTATGAGATGTCGTGCTAAATTTGAGGTTGGACAAACTTTAGCTCCCTACACAATGGTCCAAACATAGAGGACATGAAATTAGAAACGTAGTGTATACGCATCTCACATGAGAATGGGAAAGTGATTCATTCGTACATTAGCATTAATTCGAAAAGGGGGAAGTAAAGAGAAATGGATGAATAGGAATAATAAAATCCGTCATTTAAACAAAACTTATAATATTCTATAAATACCTTAATGCATCTGGTCTAATCAATCTAAGTCAATCTCCAACTTACATCCCTCCAACAAAAGATGACCATCGATCCCAATCCAATCAAGAAACTGGACTAGACAGGAATTGAAGATAGGAATCGAACTAGTCAATCCTATGTGGTTCACGCAAGAATCGATCCAATTCTTGATTCCAAATTTTTGGAATCAAGAATAATCGGTTCGGTTTTTGGTTCTTGGAGAGGAACAAGATCAATTGGAATGAATTGACAAGAACTAGTCCAAAGCATAATTCTATTTTTTTATTTATTATTTAGCAAGGGCAAAAAGTATAAATTTATTTGCAGGAGTGGTCTCTTCTTTTACTAGTAAATTCCTTATTATTAGTAATTTCATCATATATTTGAATAGCTGTCAATATATTTAGGCATTTTTTAGGGGAAAAAACATAGGTGGTTCTTGAGACAATCTAAGCACATTTTTTTGGGATCGGCTTATCTGATGTGGTTCAATCAAGTGTGGATAAGATAAGGGTCGGTTCCCTATTCTAGAGTGAGACCTAACCCACCCTAGAACTAATCATCCCTAGTTCCAACTTAGATTTTCAAATGCGAGGAGTGATCTAGATTGATAACTTTAGACTTGCAATTTTATATGATGTGATCATGCAAATATTGTGATTAATAGTTGTGCAAATCGCTGGCAGATGTAGACTAGTCAATATGCATGAAAACTGTCTCGAACATTAGTAACCAAATAAAAAATATTTTTGGACTAAGGAAAACAGACATACAGAAAGTTTTCTTTAATTTTTGTTCTTTTGCGAATTTTTGCTAATTTTTTTTGCAAATGAAATTTTGTCCAAGAAAATTATTGGTTGAAATAATTGCACGTCTAACTTTTTTCATTGTGCCGGTTCAAGGTGGACAAAACATAATTCAGTGAAGGATATAAATAATTTTGACAACTTGTCTTAAAAGTTAAAAACGTAGAGGAATGGCACATCCATTACCTTAAAATATGTGTTCCTCATATGCGTACTTTCTGGGCTCCTCTCTTTTGCTTTTTTATTATTTTTTTCTTAGACAAGAGTACAATCGATAATCCTCCCTCTTGTTCTCCCCTATGAGACCTTAATGCATCTTTATATTCCACCTTCAAGGTCGGATGCACGTATGAATAGCGCTTGCATTGGATGTCTAGAACTGAAAGAAGCAATCAATAATAGCTAGTTGACACATAACTCAATTACTAATCTTTTAAATGAAAGTAGGTTCAATTGGATATATTGATGGACTTGAATTAGGGCTCTCTCTTGGTGATCTTCATAGATTAAGGTATGCTTGTCTAAATAAGTGATGATAGAGTTGTTTGATTGATGGACCCCTCCTAATATGTACCAATTCAGTGAATATTTTGAGGGAGGAATCTCTTGATCAACGCAAATCCTGGTACGTGGATGTTGGGGTCTAGCTATATGGTTCCAAGGGAAGCCTTCATGTTTGGTTCTAGCAAAAGAGACTGAGGGCAAAAGTGGGTATTGTGATTGTGCGGTGCCTTCAACACAACAATGTAGAGATTTTAGTTGAGATAGGTGTTGATGCAGAGGGAAACTTGGATTCAAGGGGAGAACATTCAAGAGTCATGTGATAAGGGAGAATTGATGAAGTGGACGTGTGCTGGGTGATAATAAAAGTCTCACATCTCAAATTTCATGTGAGACATAACTATCGATAATGCCTAATTTGTCTATAACTCAATGGCTTAACTATTATGTGAATGTGAGTGATGAGCTCAAGTTATAGGCTTCCTCTTTGGATCTCCTTATTATGAATGTATTAGTATCTTGCAAAGCTTCTCCCAGCAGAGGTATTGGAATCAACGGTTGATTAGTGGCTGCAACGTGTCTCGCTATCTTGAACTCAGCAATGAACCTCACGTGTCTTTACGGTTGTCAATTGCCGTTTGCCATTATGGTTCCAAGAGGAGATTGCTTGTGGAAGGAGTGATTGTATCGATTGGCGACGAGTGAAGATTCAGATTCAGTTTGTTTGTTCAAAAGAATATCGGACTTGGATTGAGGAGGAGCTAGAGCAATGTGGTGGAGACTCACACATGAGGGGGAGAGCATTAAAGGCACGAAGCAGTGATTCGAAAGAAAGAGTCCCACTTGAATGTCTTGAGAAAGAGAAGCAACTGATAATACATAGTTGTCTCATAATTTAACCACTTTTGTTTTTGAGTGAATGTCGGTCAAATTAAATATATTCATGAGCCTAAATTTGAGCTTTTTATTAAATCTCTTTAGGTGAAGGTGTTGGGTTATACAAGGCTTTGCAATATTTTATTATATGGTTAATAACCTGAAAACCCCAAACTAGTATACATATAACATATTTACCTCAAATCGACATACTTGTAACAAATTTACCCTCTATTAGTTTCCGTTAAATTTTATTGTCAAATTACTATGTTAAATGACACGTGACAATTGACTAGTGTATCGGTTTGAGATTTTACTCTCCATTTATCATAGTTATATAATTTTTGTAATTTTTTGTGATATTAATCCAATTTAACAGATTTTTAGTGGTCAAATAAATTAATCTAGGGTAAATTTGTCACAAACATATTAATTTGAGATTTATTATGGTCAGTCAGGGTAAATTTGTCACGGGTGTACCGATTTGGGGTTTGTCATGGTTAAAAAATTAGTTTTTGATAAATTTATCATACATGCCATTGGTTTGAAATTTTTTAGAATATTAACCCTTTATTATATGATGGCTCCATCAAGTCGTCTCTTTCCCATGTGTTTTGTTAATTAGAACTTTGAGATTTGATTGGACTTATATGTGAGGAGACCGCTTGGCAAGACGTCTCTTTCCTACACATTTTCTATAAGTTAACATCAAGTTTTTTTAATAAGAGAAAAATAAACGAATCCTTGCAAGTAACATCTTCACCTTCTTAAATGTCACTCGTCAGTACCACGAAGGTGATTGGCCAAGACTGTTAAGCCTTACTTCCAAATGGTTTGGAGTCCCTCTTGGTCACAAGTTTGAATCTCCAAGTGATCTCCTCGATCACAAGAAATCCCTGTTTGTCTATGACATAGATTCGGCTTGTGTACTAGGTACAGTGTTCACTCTGGCTTTATTCCAACTTGTACCTAGTGGTGCAACGGTGATTGACTCGCTCAAAATCAGCAGTAGTAATAGCTCAAACTCAACATTTGGATTGTGGGTGTGGTTAACCCAGAGAAGTTGTCAACGCTAGTAGGTCCATCCAACTTTATTTGGCCCATCATGGATGCTCCAAGATTCGAACATCCAATTTTGGAGTTTCAATCGACTTGTCAATCACTAGACGAACCCATTTGATTTGAATTTTATTGGCTCTTCCGATTGCATTAGTTTATGTGCAATTTTTAACCATCAAATCACAAAGGTAATATACTAAACTCGATCTTCACTTATATGTATTGAAACACAACGAATATACGTAGCTGAATCATAGAGTTGGCTAATCCGTTTAGAGCATTAGGTAGGGGCAACAAGAATCTATGGAACTCATGGACTTTGCAGAACCTTCATGGTCACGTGGGTTCTAAGGTGGGTTAATTTGCAAGAATGTTTCAGGTTTCAAAATTTCTTAATTAGTAGGTATATGATAGATGTAACAGTTTGAGATTATGCTACCCTATAACCACTTTATGATGCGGCCTGCACCTCATACCTTGTTGCAAAGTATCCCGTAGAAAGGTACACATCGCCCCGTACAATATTGGTTAAGCTAAAATACCTACTAAACTAGTTTATACTTTCTCGTTTTTTCAAAATTTTCATATCTAAATGTATGAAAGTCTGAACTTATCAGCAATCTCTTTCCCATTAGGGAAAAACAAATCTCTTGCCCAATTTACTTTGGCTAATTTATCTCCTTATCTTTTACCTTCAAAGTTATTATCTCTGTAGGATTATATTAATATTGAACATGAAAGCGTATTCCATCAAGCAGTCCAATATATTTTGTGTTGAATTTCAATGTTTTAATAGCTAGAACATCCGCAAGTTTTTATTCAATATGGGCAGTATGAGGTACCCTGAAACTAGTAGAGCCGATGGATCTTGGATTTCAAGGTGGTTTCAAGAGCCTCCTAGATAGGTTTTGGGTTAAAGGAATTTGGAACTAGGTACCCATAGGGCAATATTAGGGTAGTACCTACATCCTACCCACCTTGAGACTTGTCCACCCTAAAATCATAAGTAGATTTCCAACTCCCAAACCATAATTACTTGTTCAAATTCCATCAATTACGTGTGCATTGCTTTGGATTAGGTTCAATGTAAACAAAACTAGAGGGGCGGGGGATAGACATAATGGCAAGAAGTTGACGCAAATTGTACTCTTGCAGCCTATGGGGGTGATTTAGGGCATACAAAAAAATAGTACTCTATACTTAATAATAAATCAATAGATTGACGAGAAGAATATCACATGTGTATCGTTATTAGACTCGTTAAACGGGTGAGTTGGGTCGGGTTTTGGTCATGTCATAAATGATCCGACCTAAATCAACTAATTTAACCCATTCATTACCAATTTATTGTAATGCAAAATTTTTCACACATACCCAACCTGATCCATACCCAATCCATTTAACTAAACCTAAAAACTTATTTTTTATGATTTAAAAAAAAATTATATTACTAAAATAATTTTATGCAACACAAATTTAATGGACAATTTTAATAATTTTTTAAAAATTTATTTTTTAAATCGAATTTTAATTATTTAAAAAAATTGAATTGTTAATAATAATTATTTTTTAATAATATAATTTTTCTTTTCTTTTTCCTTATTCTTTTTTGTTTTATTCTTCTTCGATCGGCCGGCAACCAGCCACAGGCGAGCTCAAGCTCACCCCTTGCCGATCGACAAGGCCGGAGTCTCACCCGACGCTGGTGAGCTAGAGTCTCGCTCGACACCGACGAACTCGAGGCTTGTGCGAGGCTTGAGCCTCGCCTAGCTAGTTGCCATGCCAACCACCAGCTAAGGAAGGAGGAAGAAGGGGAAAAAAAAGGAAAGAAAAAAGAAAAAGAAAAAAGAAAGAAAATTGAAATATAAAAGATAATTATAATTTCGATTTTTATAAAAAAAAAAAAATTGTAAAGTTAAAGAGGAAAAAGAGAGATTGTAAGGCTTTAGATGAAAATAGATTTTAAGTCCAACCAATTTAAGACTCATCTATTTTAAATCTTTAATTATTAAATTTATTTAACTAATTTCTTTAAAAAATAAGTAATTCATATATGACTCATTTATAATTTAAATGGGTCATATATGAATTTAAAACCCATTTTGTCACCTCTAATCACTGTGCACACAACTGATTTTGCTCAGATTCTACATGTGGCGGAAGACCCACATCGTACCCTTGCTGCCAAAAAGATGGTACTCTTTAGTTGATAATAAATCAATAGACTGATGAGAAGAATGTTATATGTGCGTCATTGCAGACGCAACTGGTTTCACTAAGATTTTCCGCGTGGCCTAGGACCCCCTGGCTGCTAGCCTGCTAGCCTGCTACTTATATAATATCTTCTTAAACAATGCAATGGGGATGGAATCATGGGGCCAGACTGTCCGAAAGCGACGGTCGAAAGAGAATTATTTGGGAACGAGATTGTTTTAATATCCTTATAATCAATCTGATTGACAGAAAGGACAGGTTTAACCTAATGTTAAAATATTTATGCGTTTAGCCCTCAGGGCTTGGCTGGAGACAGTTTGGCTTGCTCTTGCTGTTGCCATGCTGAGGATGCCACCTGACTCGACTATCTTGATGGTTCTCGTCTTGTGACTTTGCGGATGACCTGCGCCTTTGGATCGTTTTCTAACCAGATAAATGCATAGGCACTTTCCATGATTGTCTTAGGGATTCGGATATCTAAGATTAATGAAGGGTTAGGTACTTTTTTTTTATTATTAATTTTATAAAAGATCGAAGCGCTCTTATTTTTGTTTATTGATCTATTTCAAAACACCAAAACTCATAAACTTTTTTTCGTCCCTTCCTCTCCACCTAATAGGGATGTGTGTGAAACAACCCCACCCAACTTTAGGGATTTGGATGTCAAAGATTAATAAAGGGCTAGTTTTTTTTGAGTTTGATTAATTTTATAATGGATCGAACCAGCCTTATTTCTTTTTATGGATGATTCTTGAAACACCAAAAACTCAAAACCCAACATTTTTTTCATCCCTTCCTCTCCACCAAGTAGGGGTAAGCAAAAGAAATGGATTGAACTTAAGGGTTTTGGATCTCAACGAATAATGAAGGGCGATATTTTGATTAACTTTATAATAGATCAAATTGCCCTTATTTTTTTTTTATTGATTTTATCCTGAAATACTAAAAGTTCAAAACTCAAAGTTTTTTTTTGCCCCTTCCCCTCCACTCCTCCAAAAGAACTGGACGGAATTTTAGGGATTCAGGTCTCAAAGATTAGTGAAGGGCTAGGTTTTTTTTTTTTGATTAATTTTGTAATAGGCCGAATTGGCCTTATTTCATTTTATCAATTTTATCTCAAACACCCAAAACTCAAAGCACAACACTTTTTTGGCCCCTTCCTCTCCACTTAGCAAGGGTGAGCAAAAGAACCAGATGAACCGGGTGATTCAGTTCGGTTTCAGTTTGGTTCTGGGTGGTTTCCAATTCCAAAATTTTGGAACTAATGAATATCGATTCTTGATTCCTTGAAGATGAAGACGAAGGCTAGGCCTTGTTCTCCTTTCCTCTCTGTTCTCACCATTGCTTTGGTGGACACACCCACCCTAACCACTCAAATTGAATCAATTTTTGTTGCTGTTGTTGTAATTCTTATATTCCCATATTAATAATTTATTTAGTTTAAACCAGAAATC
This sequence comes from Eucalyptus grandis, assembly GCF_016545825.1. Classification (NCBI taxonomy): domain Eukaryota; kingdom Viridiplantae; phylum Streptophyta; class Magnoliopsida; order Myrtales; family Myrtaceae; genus Eucalyptus; species Eucalyptus grandis. The sequence goes on from NC_052619.1 coordinate 36,338,172, forward strand.
AGACTGCCGGTCCACATCGTTTAATGATCAAATGATTTGTCTAAAGCATCATTACCGAGAAAAGAGCACACTTTATTTGACATTTTGGCCGACAAAAAACACCCAGTTTTGACTCCACTAACGCACGCGTGCGACGGTAATTCTCGGGCACTCGTTTGAGTTTGGACTTTAAATTCTCAAAAATAGTCATTTTGTAAATAGGAAAAAGAGTTCATTTTGTCATAAATAGATGCTAAACTAACTATGGTTAGCTGAGAATGCTATATCCTCTTAGGAGAAAATATTAGCTGCATATATTGTGTCACCACAGCAAATTAGAAGTCTATTTATTACATGGCCCACTTGTCAGATTTTTCTGTCTCCTTCTTACATTCTCTCTCCTCTCCACTGCTTTGTTCTGTCTTTTTGCGGGCCATGGATGACCCTCTCTCCTCCCTCTGGCCCTCTCTCTCACCTGCACAACGTCGTTCGCCTGCCATCTCCCTCACCCGAGCTCGATCTCTGCGCCTCCCCCACTGGCCACAGCTCCACCATTGAAATCGTCCACGGCCCCTTAGCTCCAGGAATAAGCCGTAGTCCCCTGTGCCCGTTGTTATCACTCGCAACCTCCAGCCCCTACATTCTCGAGATCCTCTGTGCTCAAAGTCGTCGCCGACCTCCACCTAAAAAAAAAAAAAAAAAAAAAAAGGAGAAAGAAAAGGAGAAATGGTGAAGAAGAAGAGGAGAAAGTGAGGTGTGAACCTGCAAGAAGAGACTGACAAAGGGAGGAAGTCCTTGCAATGGGCTCATGAGACGCGCAACACGTGATGAATAGATTAATAATTTGTTGAGTTGACAGATACTAAATATTTACTCATCGTGGGAAACAGGAAACATAAAAAGGAGATAAGTGCCGGTTTCGGGACCCATGAATAAACCAAACAAGATCCTGTTCCAGGTGGATTTAGAATGAGGTGGGCCGGTTCCATGTTCTACAAACTGGGAGTTGGCTTATCCTGAAACCAAGGGCGCGCATGCTTCTTGATTAGGGAAGAACTTTTTAATTTTTTTTCAGAAATAATACTTTTATATTTCTATTTCAGTGAACAATTTATAAGTAAAATAATGTGTTTGGTAACCACATAAAATTTCTACTTTTGAAATATAAAAAGAATAGAAATGTGTTTGGTAACGCAATAATTTTTTATTTATATTTATTCATTTTTTATTCTTGCTCACATATTCCCGACCGCCAATCGCCGATTGCGCCAATGGGTTGTGTGGTGGCGGTCATGCAGCGGTGGTGGCGGCGACGGTGGCTGATGATGGCCGGTGGCAACCAGCGATTGGTGGTTGCTCCGAGTGGTTAGAGGTGGCCGTGGCAAGAAGAGAGAAATAAAAGAAAATTTTTTTAAAAAAAATTGGCTTATTTCTAAAACTTGTTCCTAAAAACAAGAATAATTTTTTTTTTTGTTTCTTGTTTTTGTTAAATCTATTCTCAAGCTAACTTTCTATTTTGGGTAGAAAAACAACTTGATATTACTAAACGAATTTCTATTCTTTTTTTCTTCCAAAAAATAAAAATAAAAAATCCGGAGGAACATAAACATTCTCATGCAGAGCCCAATTATCCCCCACCACCTAAGTCCATCTTTTGCTCGCAAATACCGCCTCCGTGCTCGCTAGCCACAGGCAACCCGTCACTCTACGCTAGCGGCGACCTGTCGCTCGAGGCTAGCAACGACCGATCTAGGCTAAACTATCCTAGCCCTATCGTTGTGAGTCTAGCTTTGAGCAGTGGCGTGTCGACGATCGTGCCGAGGCTGCCAGCGACATTGGAGGCGTGCGTGATTTTGAAGGCGTGCGTTGCTCTAGTTGCTACGTCGCGCCTCAATGTCGATTGGCCTAATAGTGACGCGTCAACATCTGGAGGGCAGCATGAAAGCAAGACGTCAATGGGCAAATCACAATTTTCCTGTCTATATTTCAAAAAAAAAAAAAAAAACGAAAAAAGTTTTTTGGGGAAAGAAAGAAAAATCATTATGTCCATCACATGAATAAATTTTTTAATTTACATTTTCACGTTTTACGTTAGATAAATGATGTGTGACCAAATTCAATTACATTCACGTATAAATAAATTGAATCACAAAACCATCACTAAGTGCGTACATATCACTAATTCGATATTCGATGTGTAAAAACTCTTTAATGTTAAATTCAATTTTCTCAAAATAATTGGCCCCAGCAGCTATGGTCTTGAGTCCATCTCCATTGAATTTAATTATGAAAAAAAAAAAAAAACCATCTTGGAAAACGACCGCAAATAATGCGTGCCAACTCTGCAATAAAGAACACCTAGATTAAGACGTGATATCGTGTTTTCTTCTTCAACTAGTTAACTTGGACGCTTCCTAAAAGTCTCCGAAAGCGGGGCATAAAGTAATTTTCACTTTTAGAAAAAAAGAAAACATCATGGAAAACGACCGCGGGTACGTGCCAGCTCTACGATAAAGAACACCTAAATTAAGACGCAATGTCGTGCTTTCTTCTTCAAAAAGTTAACTCGAGTGCTTTCTCAAGTGACCTGAAACCGCCCATAAAGTAATTTTCACTTTCAGAAAAATTCATGCGGCTTTTTGCCAAGAGCAAGCACTTTAGGGCACACGAAAAGTTGGCGTAAGCTGCATTTCAAGTAGCTTTGGATTTGTTCTTCTAACTTTAATCCGTTTTGTTATTCAACAAAGTTTCGTAAACTTTGGCCCGTCTGATTCCAGTTCCTATGCGTGCTTGTCTATTCGAAATTACCTGGTAGTACGATTAGGGTTCCGACGCCCTGTTAAGACCTTGCCACTCGCATGTCGGACGGTGTTGCATCTCGGGCTTGACAAATTCTACGGATATCAAATTTACAATCTTAAATACTTGGTTAACTAACTTCTCTTCTTATAAAGAAGGAGATGCAAAAGTCTGAACGGGGTCAACTGTATACCCTTACATCGTCCCTGGGTCATGGCCAAAACTAGAAGTTGGAACTCTCCAATTTCTTTGCTCATAAGACGTATCCTCCCTCTTAACGATAGCCATGAACAAGATTGCAATCTTATAATGAATCGAGAATCGTATTTGGACGGGATCGTAGAAGGATCATCTTAAGGAACTATGACACGGTGTCCGCTTTTCTAGCGTTTAAAGTAGAGGAAATCCCATGCTGCGATAACGGCTTCAAAGTGTGATAAATCAAACGTTGCGTTACATGGCTACCGTGCGTGCTGTGTCTAGCGATCACACCACCCATGAACGACTTCGAAATTTAAGCACTAATAGGATGAACTACAGATCCCACGAGTAGTGGACTAAGTGGGTTGCATTGCGCCAGCTATGTAACCGACCATTAGATAGGCACACATCAAGGGCATCGACTTAGTGGGGACTGATCTGGTTCCATCGCGCCAGCTATGTAACCGACCATTAGATAGGCACAAATCAAGGGCTTCGATTTCTTCCATATTAGATGAAATGCACCATCTCCATGGTGACCAAGGCCTTGATGAATTATAGTCATGGGGACACCAACATAGAATGGAGGTCGGAAAATTCAAGGAGATGGCTAGTGCAGCTAAAGAACAAAGAGGGGAAACGTCAAGAAACCCAGAGACCTAAAACACCAGCAAACGAATTCTACTTACCACCGAAAACTAACTCATTTGAATTTCGTTATAAAACATCACAAGAAAAATCAGCCGGGTCGGCTTTAGATGGTCTTGAAACCTAAGTCATGGGTTTAAAAGTCAGAAGACAGAATAGATCGTATTTACGAACAGGAAAATAGCCCAACAAAATGAGATCTTATCCTCAACGGGTACGCCAATTGCTAAAGTTGGGGAACCCGTGATCTAAGCATCTCTCCTATGGAGAGGAAACACAAACAGACGAATACCTGAATGCAAGTCATGCAAGAAATCCGAGCTACTCAGCAAAACTACTAGAGCTGGAGATCCAGGAGGCCATTGGAACTTGAGATTATTCTTATCAAGTTCCACTAGGATGATCATCAGATCATGTCGAGATCAAAGCTGGTAATACTTGACTTCGTGACTCTCAAGCATTATCTAGTTGATTTCCTCATATAATTTGATTAGCTTTCACTACTCTACAAGAAAACCAAATACGACCTCCAAATTTTTTGCACGTCTTTTACTAGAGGAGAGGGGGGCTAAATCAATCTTCTCTCCCTAACTCCTTTTACGGCTAGTAAGCACGGGACCTGCTTCGTCATGCGTGAAACATAACGAGAGGTAAAACAAATGAGAAGTGCTGAGAACAGAAACTATTCAGTCCCAAATACCAAGAGAAACCGGTGAAAACCGATTGCTAAGGAAAGTCTGTTTTGACACATAAGAAAAGTGCATGGAAACAAACTGCAGAGAAGAAATAGCATTACGAACGTGAAATGACCAGTCACTGCTAAGGCGTGGCTCTTGGTTGTTCTGAGTTTCCTTACATGAAGTAGCGCTCTAATAGATTAACCAATTTCCAGGTTAAAAAAGAGGCGCCACATGGGGACAACTAATCGATCCTCTTCTAACACTAGTTACATCATAACTTAACAGAAAAAAAAAAAAAAAAACTGGTTAACCAATCTATGATAATATAGAAAAACTTTTTAATAAAGGTGGGGTAGTGATGTTAAGAAAAAATGAGTTGGGAAATGTAGTTGAAACAGTCGTTTTCAAGGAGCATGTGCTCATTCAGGTCAGTCGTAAAGTTAAACAGTGTCAGAATGGTTTCATAAGAATGCGATGCACAAGTCAATTACGAATTGAAGGATACGCGGACCCTCAAACCACATCATCTCTGAGACCCCAAAGGGGGAAAAGGAGAAAAGAAAACCAAATCAAAAAAGGACCAAAAAAAAAAAAAAAAGAACCAACAAAACATACCCTCACTTGCACGTGCACACCACGGGGACAGAAAGGCAAATGCCGCAAGGCATTGATGTGGTAAAATTTGGAACCACCAGCAAGTATTTCGATATATGTTTGGCCCTATACTGCAAAGTGAAAGAAAAGGCCAAAAATGCAAAATAACCTTAAATTGGTTTTAAGGCTCTTTTGCCTAGGAACGCCTTTCTTTTTACATGGTGAATCTCCATGTCCATGAGACGAGGCACATCAGGTGGAAGGGCTGACACCTGATGGAAAGTTTAACCGGACATTACCTGTTTACATCAACATTTGCTTCTGACCTTTAGCTAAAATACACCAAGCTGGCCAATCTGCTTATGCTCAACATGGAGCAATCGTGACAATACCCATCCCAGCAACTGGTTTCACTTGAATCCAAAAGTAGCTTACCTAAAGATAAGTTCCACGGAAGGAGGAAAAAGAGAAAAGGAGAAAAAGAAAAGCAAAAAAGGAAGATGGTAACCATGTAAGGACCATGCTTATGGCACATTTTAGAAGTTAAGCATGCCCAAACAGAACAGAAACTTTTCCCAATGAACTCATTTCACCCAAAAGATATTTAACGCTCATTGAAACCCCTAATATCATATGCTCATCATCCTAGAACGACAAGATCTACAGCTGCTTACCTCTATTATCACAGTGCAATTTAACCCTGTCCATACTGATCTCAAGAGAGCTCTGTAGATATCCCCACATATGACCTGCATGTGCATGGGATATATAACATGCCCACCACACCATAAAATACAATAGAAACGAAAGAACAAATAAGCATAACAAAGAAACACCTAAACTTGATTGCCATTTTCACTTCTTTTAACTAATGGAGAAAGAAATTATGTAAAAGAGCAACACATAAAAAAAACCAGATAACTCGTCACTAAGGATGTGATTGTGAACTGATCATAAAATAGCAAAGTAGCAAGAGTGTATCAATCCAACATCATCAAGCGAAAAAGAAATTTGTCACAAACATTGGGTGGCTGGCTGACCACAAGTGAAGGCAGAAAACTTCCTGAAATAGTCAAAGCATATGGGGACAAGCTCATAACAGTCTTCATTCACTTCCAAATGGACCTGCAAAAGATGAACAAAAAATGTCCACATTCATGACGAGCCAGCGACTGGCATAAACTTTTAGAACCAAAAGAAAGACAGCAATCTCCTAAGAAACCGTCCTCCATTTAAAGTGCAAGTCCCATGCTTCAGGCCAAGATTCCGATCACTGCACATGAAAAAAGACTCTTCAAACTGGATAAATCTTTTCCCCAAGTGACAATCTTCTCGATCTTTCCCCAAGAAGGCCCTGGAATCATAGGAAGCACCATATCTAAATCTAATTTAAGTTTGCTTCATTGGTTTATACTCCACAGCTATCTCTGACTGACACGACACAGAATTCTCATAATGTCTGAACATGGCGAGGATCCATTCAACTTGTCTCCCCAAACAAACCTTTTTACTTGTAAGAGCATATAATGTCTCTCTCCTAGCACCAATTTTGCTGAATAAATGAACCTGAGCTGCTTGAAAAAAAATGCAAAATCAGACTAATTGTAAAGCCATTATGATTAATCATCATAACAAGAAAAAACAACAAGAGAAGATCGACTCCAAATTGTATACTCTACCAGTTCAAAGGTCTAGTGCCCAGTGTACACTGCAACCGGGTCTACAGGTCCTCTGCATCCATTGAGATTCCATTACTCTGCAATACTGTTCCCCGTTTATGACTTTTAGGATTCGACAAGCCTGTGATGTCATCATGTTCTTCCTCAACCATCTTTTCAACCAAGTCAAAATGCTCAATCTCAGAAACCAACCTTCCATTATCATCAGAATCTTGAGTCTCACCAAGATTCCGATTATGATGCTCCAACTCTTTGACATTGCTATTGTTCCATCTATCATGCAAGTCATCCTCATGGTCCACAGATGAGGATGTAGAATGCCTCAGTTTCTTCGATTTAGTCCTTTTAGGGGATTGTCCTTCTCTATTATGATCAGCTTCAACTGAAGTTGATCTGGATTTTTGTCCTCTTTGCGCCTCCAATTCTTTGTCACTGCCTTCATCCATTTCATCACCAGAATAATGCCTTGATTCTTTAGGCTTTGAACCAGAAGATTTCTTATCTTTTAATGTGTTGTCATTCAAACTACTCAGGGTGGACTTGCTATCCCTTCGAGACTTTCTCTCTGCAGACTTTGACCTTGAATGCCTTCTGCTATGATGCCTTGATGCCTTAGATTTGTTGCTGTCCACCTTATCCTTGGAGTGATGCTTACCTTCTGGAGATCTTGATCTCGATCGTCTTCTATCACGATGCTTTGACCTCGAATCTTTGGTCTCCATTTTTTGGCCCATGTTATGCTTATCTCCAATAGATCTTGACCTTGACCTTCTTCTACTGTGACGACTTCGTCTTTCACCAGTAGTTTCTTCCTCCTCGAGAGAGTGATGAAGTTCCACAGATCTAGACCTGGAACGCCTTTTACGCTCTTGCTTTTTTTCACCAGGGCTTCCAGGAGAGGACTTCCTCCTACCATGCTTGCCTTCTGCAGATAATGACCTGGACCTTTTACGGTCTCGGGGTCGTCTTCGTTCCTCTCCAGTATCGCCCTTTTTCTCACTCCCATGATGATCAATTTCTAGAGATTTTGACCGTGACCTTCTTTCTTTTAATTTATCTCCATCATCTCTTTTTGCAGATGACCTGCTCTCACGGTTTCGCCTTGGTGATCTTGAACTACCACGAGCTGATCTATGAGATCTATGAGAACCTTCTTGATGACGCCTGGGTGATTCTGAATCAGCTCTAAAAGATTTCCTCTTTTGAGGACTCACGCTCCTACTTCTATTTCTCCTAGACAAAGATGAATAATGATCATGTGATCTATCGGAATCCCGCCTTCTACTCTTCACACTGCTGTGAGTGACTTCTCTATGTGACCTTCGGTCACCTTCATAGCTTGAGCGATGATGAGATCTGAATGGAGATCTGGATCTGCGTTCCCTACGATGTCTGGCCGGAGGCGAGTAAGTAGGGGACCTAAGCCTCCCTCTGTACTTAACAGGTGATAAGGACTTGGATTTTGACCTTGCTCGAGAGGTTGAAGGAGACCTGCAAAAGTGCAAATAGTCAATAACATAAGCAATTGCCAATATTTTAAGAACAAGATATTCTTGAATGTGGAGTTAATTTTTCGTTCTTAACTTAAAACCAGAGCTGGTGCACATTTCATTGTAAAACTGTTTCTCTTATTCAAGGCAATCAAAATTTGATGGCATTTATGTTGCATGGAAGCACAAAGTAGCGTTATGTACCAAAGTTAAAGTTAAGAGGAAAGGATTTCATTAAAATTAGTAACAATAATTTTCTGGTGTACACTGGCACGAAGAAGCAATAGAAGAGGGTTAAAGAGTAGATATGTGAACTAACCAGGGGACAATCACAGGAGCTTAACAGGTGATCATAAACTAGGAAGTAGCGACAACAACAAGAACACTAAAAATTATTGATGCCATGGCATTTAAGCATGTAAGCTCTAGAAAAAATTACTAGAACAGAAGAAAGCCAAAATCTCAGAGAGTATAATTGAAGCTAAAGTTCATTCACAATGCCTTACGCCCATCCATATCCACATCCAAACTTTCATGTATAGGATCCCTAAATCTGTTTGCTGTGTTGTTCTAATTGTTTCTTTTCCAAATAATGTTGCCCAGGTCAAAAGTTGAGGACATCCACAAAAAAGTGGCTTTCTGAACTACGATCTGAAAGCACAAACTACAAAATTATGCGTCACTTTCATAAGTCGAGTTATACATGTCTTCCTCTCTTCCAGCTTAGACAATATATATTCCCCAACCATATTAAAGTGAGCACCTGTAGAAACACATCAGCTCTCCTACAGAAGAAATATTCATGTTGAAGTTCTGGGAATGCTACAAAAACCAATAGGTAAGAAAGATATCGAGCTTCTCCCAATTCTATTCCAGATGAGAAAAAGGGCAAACAAAGTAAATTCCCTCCTGTTGAGTATCTTCTGGCAGATAGTCAAATTTTCAGTCAACCCCACATACCAGTGGAAATTGCACCATATGTTAAGCTGAGATTCAAGCATTAGATGATGTCATGAGGTATTGCACAATATTTGCCTTCATCCAATCAGTCTTATTCTTCAGCTACTGAAAATCCCAATAGTCTTAAACACGATAACTAAATGCCTCAACGCTTGACAACTAAATAATGATCCAAAGGGAGCAAAAAGAGTAACAAGGAAGTAACTTTCTGAAAAAAAGTAACCATAAACTAGATTAAGATACCAAGAATACATCAGATGGCACCGCCAGAGCAACATCACCCCTACCTCCATCACCACTAACTCCAGGTTTCCAACCTAATACCTGCAATCTCACTCCATGCCCCAGTATCTGGAGCATCTATGTGATTGTGATTGCCAGATCCTCTCACTTCCAACACCCCAATTTCTAGCACTGCCATCACCACCCCATATTGAAAACTACCACTGTCATAAAAACTTTAGCTTTTGCCTCTATGCAAGATAGATATGCTAAGGAACTAACCCAGATAGAAGGAAGAGATGGAACCGGTGGGGTCTGAACTTCCATCAATAAGGCAAAATCCCACTGCGTAAAGATTAACGGCATAGTGTATTTCGGATACCATCCGATTTAGACCAAGTTTTCAAAACACAAACAGAATGTTGTGAGGGTCATTTTGCAAATATCAGGGAAGTGAGGAGCAATTATTCTCTGTTTCTCTCTCGCCCCCTCCTCCCCCAACAATGCCCAATCCATGCATTCATGCACATATGAAAACACAAGAGCAAGGATTCAAAGCAGCAGCATGCTCTCCTTCGGAAGCTTTGTTGTTTAAAAAAAAATTCACATCTGATTCGCAAATTGGACAAGAAGGCATCATGTCCATCTGAGCTTAAAAACCAAAAGACTCAAAACATTAAGGCAAGGAAAAAGCTGCAATTGGTCAGATACCAATTCTAATGGGAAGTAAGAGCTATTATGGCCATTAAATGTGTCACATGTTGCTTTTACAATGAGATGATGGTCAATATTTTTCCTACATCAGTGACTGCCAACAGTGCCAGCACCTTGTCTGAATCTATACATGGTTTGGACTTATTCATGCCATCAATCAGATATTAATGCCATTTAAAAGATTGCAACAAAACATACCTAGATTTTCTTGCAGTTTCTTGATCATCTGTCACTACTCCATCAGCTTTCAGTTTCTTAGTGATTTCTGCAGCCCTTGCAGCTGCTAACTCTGCAGCAGACTTCATAGATGCAGCCTTATTAGCAGCCTGCTGTGCAGCCATACTTTGCTGCATTAGCAATGCCTGTTGGAATTGCATCTGTTGCATGGCAACTGCTTGCTGCATCATCATTGGGAGAGACGATGAACCAAGATTAGACATAGCTGGTTTTTGGGGAAGTGATTTTGCCATTTCAACATTCAGCGGCCGACCACCAACATCCATATTATTCAATGCTAAAGCAGCAGTTGCTTCTTCTGGTTTGGAATACTCTATGTAAGCAAAATGCTTCGAATCTGATATAGTACATTCTATGACCGTACCACAGAAGCCAAAGAGTTGTTTCAGCTGGTCCAATGTGAGAAGTGGACTGAGATTGCTAACTTGCAATGTTCGCTTCAATGCATCACCTTTTACATCCTTGTCCGATGAGCCTTACAAGAAAAGCAACACAAAACTATATAAGCTTACTAAAACGATAAGATCAATCAACGGAAGTAACCAAGTTACAATCACTGCTATACAACACCAAATGCACCCTATAATGATGGTAAACACAGAATAAACACTAGTAATACACTCTGTTCACAGGGTAAAAAAGAAATAAAGATGGACAAGATACCAGTCGAATCCTTTGCTGACTGGGTCTGTGCCTGAACTTGTGCTGCATGGGCTTGCAGTGCCTGTGCAGCAACAATTGCCTGAGCAGCAGCCATTGCTGCTGCTGAAGGTGCCATAGGTGCCTGACTGAGTGTTCCCATGGTGGTCGTCGCAGCTAACGCAGTCATCAGCAAATTATGAGGTGGGTGATTCAACTTGCAATCAGTATTGGCACATCGACCTGCTAAATACTCTCTACAGATTTCCCCAAGAGATGCTCCAACACCAGGTAATATACAACCTCCTGAGGCACCTGATATGATGCCAGGAATCATTCCCATTAATCCTGGAAATGCACCTGAAACTGAACCGGTATAGTTTGGCATGTTGGGCATTGTTTGGTTAACTAAATTAGGAAATGGGGAAGCAGGAGCCACACCCAGCAATCCTCCAGTAGAAGTACCTGCAAGAACCATAAGCAGAAGAGTTTTCAATAAGAACAGCTCTCTAGTGGCAGACTTAGGATTTGATACATTTGGGGAACGAGGCCCCAGTAAAATTCCCAAAAACTGTGTCTAATAACTTAACTTGTTTGGAAAGATGTTGAAGGAAAAAGTCACGGAAGGAAATGCAATTAGCAAATATACTAAATGATCTTGTTATTCTCATTTCGGTCACAAAACCAAAAGGGTAAACGGATGGATATAATGGTGCATTTTCTACTTCCCTCCATGTCACCCATTTTTGAGTGAATATTTTGTGGGCCTCAAGGAAATGCTTCCTTCTTGTTTCTCTCAATATCCTTCTTAATCATCCAGTCAAACAAGGGAAGCATTCCCCAACCTTTTCATTTATCTCCATTTCCTCCCAACCAAAGATAGGATAAAGCTTTAGCTCAACCAGCATACCAATCAAAACACGCATTGAGATTGTGCACGGCATCACAGATAAAATTACATGAGACATGCTTTCCAAACTTGAGTACTTTCTTTTATACAATTGCACATCTACCCCAAATAAAACGCATTAAATACAAATCAGTACTCTATTTTCTATCAGTAACAAAACATTTATTACATTTTAGAGTTGGCCATATTAAGTTATGCTTTTCATCACTCAAATTTTAGAAACTCAATTTGCATGTTAATCGACAAATAAAACTTCATATTAACTGCATGTTCTTCAACTTGAAAGGTTCATTATCCATCTTTTCCAGCAATTCCATCAATATGAGTTTCATGGCAAAACATCATACTCTTGTTCTGGAAATTGAAACAAGAAATTTCACGATCATGCCCCAGCCTCTTCTCTATTGTCAAGAGATATGACAAAGCCAAGAGAAAATTAAAAGTAACCATACTCATATTAAGGAAAAGAAACATCTTTGAGCTCGTTCGATAAAAACAATAAAAATTCCACGAGAATATATAAGAGCATGCAAATTCTTTTTGTGTTCACATCAACAATAATTTTCTTAGGTTAACCAGTTGTTGAGAAGATGTTATAATGAACAAAGTTTATATGATTGCTAAGTCAATCATCAATTTCTAATTCTCTAAATCTAAATTTACTAGCATCATAACATTCTTTTGGTGACAGAGAGAGTGATGCAAAGCAACATCAACACTTTGACATTTGACAGTGTGTGGAAGGAAATATCATAGAACAACTCTAACTGCTGCAAGCTTGGACATGATATTCGAATGAACTTGTAAAACATACACTAATCTCCTTAATCCAAGAATAAGAGATCTCAGACATAAAATCAGTCAATAATTAATTCTATCATGTACGAATCCCCAAAAAAATCCCAAAAGGCTAGTTTAGAAAAAACCCAAATGATCCATTTGCATAGGCAGCAAGCTTCTACCTGGGCCAGCAGTTGGCTCAAAGAACTACATAGTAAAATTCCTTTTGTACTTCTCATTCTTAAGCTTTGCCTTTGTTACAATATGATGGTCTTTCTATCTCCCCTTCCAAATTTCTTTTCAACTATCATGTTTTTAGTTAACTATATTGGATCTATGCTTTGAGGAGAGAGAAGAAAAGAATCCTCCATCAAATCTTGCATTCTAGATGTGTTCTGGGAAGACCTGCATAGTTCCCATCACATCCCCTTTTCAATCCTCAGTGGCTATTGACTCGAAAGAAGCAAATGATTAAGTACTCCTTTCAATTCCACTTTGAGTGAAGTCTACAATGAAATTAATGGCATCAGATGGCCTGCTAAAATTACGCATCCTCTGACAGTGGCAGAAACATAAAGAATAAAAAAATAAGTAAATAAATTAACTTTTTGCAGCACCTTTTCCTTCTTTTGGCTATGTAACCATCGTGCTTCATTATAACTTAGACTAAGAAGAATTCCAGGGGAACTAGCCCATGAAAGTGTATATCAGCTTCCAAAGCCAGGAAAGACAAACAAGACAAAAAGCAGCAACACAAAAAAAATAAGTACAAGATAATAATAAGACAAACATTGAGTGGTCCAAACTATTGATCAGACCACTCAAAATTCCGAATTAAATTTCTGGCAACACACTTCTTACTTCAAACTCTACAGCCCTTCATCAGTTCTTCATTAAATATTATTGCTCATACTGAACTACTTCTCTTCTGAAGATACAAGTTTTCATGCTTTAAATATGATACAAAGGAGGCTTAGACTAGTATGTCTGCCGAGATATCAAGCTCTGACAAATTTCAACCGAAATAGCAGTTTATGAAATTATGAAAAGGGAATCGATAAGCTCTATCAATAGTACTAAGGGTTAAACAAGAGATCTAATGATAATACAGAAAGTCCAAAGCATTGAAATAGAGATGGAATGGTGAAAAGTAGTCAAGAGTTTAAACTCGATTAGTAAAATAAGACATGAAAATTTGTAATGCCACCAAAGAACTGTACCTCCGCTGAAGAAAACTGGAAATGGGCTACCCATGATAGCTTTTCCATTACATTCAATGTGGACCATGTAATTTCCTCTTTTTGGCACCACATAAGTGACAGTGTAAGTCCCATCACCCATGTCCTTCACAATTCCTTCTTGCTCTGTTCCCCCTACACCCACGCCGGGCACCACCTTCACCTTGATCTGAGCACCACCATTAGGCACTTTCCTCCCATCCACATCCTTTGTGACGACCATAAAAGAAGACGGTGCGCATGCCGTCCCGCCAGCAATTCCCATCCCAGCAGCCATGCATTTGGTAGGGTCAACGGGTCCAATCGGCTTGTGGGCCAAATGCTCAGCTTCCTCAGACTCGCTATCCGAAGAAGCCTGCTCCTTTTCATGGATCTTCTCCACATCTTTGAACGTAGCTTCGAACGCGGCCTTTGCAGCCGCTGCTTTCTCTGCCTCGCTCTTCAGCTTAGCCTCTTCGGCTTGCTTCATCCAAACAGGCTTAGCAACAGCGTTATTACGATCCGCCATTGAGACCTACAGTCCAAAAACTCCCCAACTTAACGCAAAACCCACGAAAGATACCGCAAAATAACGAAGCCTCCCTCAATCTAATCCCGACCACGATCAAATTCAAGCTATCCAAACGAAAAGACTTAAAAACCTCAAAGATCTCAAAAGGGTCGCCGACAATGAACCCTAGCAACCACGAACTTCGACTTTTTCTTTCCCACCGGCGTGCTCCTACCCGATACGACCCACGAATCGACACGCGCGAGCATCGGGACGACGGCGTCGGGAACCACCGCGCGGATCGATCGGGATCGATTCGAAACACGTTCGGATTCGCGACAGCATGGTCGTCGGGGATGATGGAAATTAGGGGGTTGGGGGGATCGAGCAGGCGTGCGCGAGAATGCGCGCGAGGTGTTCGATCAGACGACGAGCGAGAAAAGAGCGAAGAGCGAGGGCGAGAGGGAGGGAGTTTACCTGACTGGCCGACGGCAGCGCTTGGGTTGGAGGGGGCGCTCGACGGTGGATAAGGGGGAAGTGGGCGAGAAAACCGGGTTGGCCCTCCTTATATATGAACACCTTGGACGAAAGGTCAAGGGCTTGTGTAAGCCTAGGCATACTCGCCATGGAATTCGTTTGACTTTTAGGAAAAAAGTATTGATTATGCATAACACGAGTCCCGTTCACTTGAATAGGCTCCAATTCTTTCATCGGAAGTAGCAAATGCTCTACTCGAGTGTACCCGAGGGGGTTGTGAGAGAGATCCCGGGGAGTGATGGCCATGTCGGAGTAGAGGAAAAGATGGGCAGGTAAGAGAGACGAGGTTCGATAATGGTGAGGTCGTGTGGACCTGAATGAGGGTGAGAACTTTGAAATTTCAATTGAACGCATCGGCTAGGTTCGAAGCCATCTGAGGTTTCTGTTTGCTCGGCGAATCTGAACTCCGGGGAAGCAACCCCTTATGACCTCGAGTTGTTATTTATGTCCATCCGTGGCATTTATAATGTTTAATTGCTTCATTAAATGAGCGACATGATGTTGCCGAGGGGCTTTCAAGAAGTTCCTCCTATCTGTCTCTCTCTCTCTCTCCCCTTTTCGCTACACATGACTTCAAATTTTTATTCTCAATTATTTAGTATTATTATAGTACCGCATCATTAACTAATGTGACAGATACTTATCTACTTAGATCTACTTGTAAATTGACACATATTCATGTTCATTGACTCGTAATCAATTGAAAAAAAAATAAATAAATAAATAAAATAAAATAAAAAGAGTTTTCTCTCTTCCTCCTCCCTCCATAACCATCGCCTTGCCCCATAGAGGTGGCAATATAGATCGAAAACCTAATTTTCAATTCAATTTTAGGGAAACCAAGTTGTATACGAGTCATCTAAAGTTTCTACAACAACTCGAAATGAGTTTAAAACATCAAAGCCCAACACTATGCAAATCTTTGTGGGTTTGCACTCTTATTCAACCTATCTTAATCACTAGCTCAAGTTAATGTATTTACGTGAATAAATAAAGACAAAATAAAAAAAGAGAATAGTTGTGCTTCTCTATTCATAAAATTCTAAACGCAAGTGAATGTGTTGGACAGGTAATATAATAATAAGAAAGAGTATCATCCTAAAGAGATCGATGATTAATAAACTAATTAAATAATAAAGTAGATTAATTCTAAAATTTATCTAACATATCAAAATATAATTGCGAATAAATTAAAAACAAAATTTGGAGACTAAATGTAGTAAATCAATTAGAGCATCCGATTTCACTATAATCATTATATATGAATTTCAGATTGTTATTGGTACAAGAACGATATCAAACATGTAATAGCGGAATTTCATAATCTATTTACTATCATATCTCTAGGTATAGCAAATCTATTCAGTTTATTAACCCACTATACTTCTATGTGAATTAAAATAAACATAAGTGCATTAAAATATGAACATTCAATGAGTTTTTTAAATCACCTCATTACTGAAAGCTACACAAATAATGCGGTATATCTCTATCCACGTTTAATTCATGGTTATATATTATAATGAGCAATTACATATTATCACTTCTCAGTTTCAAACATGCACATCAGACCATTCAAGTGGTAGCCAGCCACTCAAAAGTATTATATACACTAATATATAACTCACATAAATGAAATCAATTATAAAACATAAGAATTAGGGAAAAGTACCAAAACAGTCATAGACCTTTTGTATTAGTACCAATTCAGTCATAAACTTTTCAATTTGACCAATTTAGTCCTAAATATTTTCATATCGGTATCAATTCAGTCTATCCGGCTAATTTAAGCCGGAAATTGCTAATGTGGCCACCGGTGATCTTATGTGGCGTCATGTGGACAAATTTTATAATTTTTTCCTTTTTTTAAATTTTCTCCTTAGCCCTTGGCCGGCGAGGTCACCGGTTGCCAGCTGACCGACCATCGCCGGCCACTAGCGAGGGCCTAGGGCCCCTCGCCCCGACCAACCTGTGGCCGTTGATGGTCGGCCGGCCGACGACCTCGCTGGCCAAGGGCTAAGGAGAAAAGAAAAATAAATAAAAAAGAGAATAAAATAATTTAAAAATCTGAAAAAAAATAAAAAATAAAAAAATTATAAATTTGTCCACGTGGCGCCACATAAGACCGCCAGCAGCCACATCAGCAATTTTCAGCTTAAATTAACCGGATAGACTGAATTTGTATTAATATGAAAATGTTTAGAACTAAATTGGTTTAATTGAAAAGTTTATGATTGACCTAGTACAAATACAAAAAGTTTAGGACTGTTTTGGTACTTTTTCATAAAAATCATAAAATTTACATCATCATGATTAGGCTATATTGTAGCCCTAATAAAAGAAAATTAGAACATAATAGAAGAAGAAATAAAAATATAAATCAAACCCAGCATCTTGAATCAAAGAACAATGATTCTGTCATCATTTTTATCTTTTTTTCAAAATATTTGAAAAATTCACATACAATAAAAAGCAATCTAACAAAACTTAGCTATCCCCTCAGGCTCTCAATTTTCTCCTATTTATAGGATATATCCAAGATATCATTAGGGAACAAAATCAAGGATTCCCTGATTTGATATCCATTTTCCACTGCTTTTTTTATTTGAATTCTTAATTTTTGTCATTTTTTTCCTTATCTTCTCAATATCTCATTATTTTGCATAAATAAGGAAATCCAAATAATCAAAAGGAAATCAAAATATTTTCTCATAGATATTGCATTAGGTGTTGCCTAAAATAGGTAAAATAACTCTATTCTTATAGAGTTATCAAACCCCCAAACTTAACATTTTGCTAGTCCTCGAGCAAAATCAACACATAACACATACTCAAGCTAACAACCTTCTCCATGACATCTTTCCATAATTGCTCAAATTCACAATTCAAAGAAAAACACAAATTTCATCCAAACATTGAAATTGACTTATAAGTTAAGACCAATTCTAACTATGTGATACAAGTGTGTGTGTGTGAGTCCTCATTTTTCTTTTTGAATTATATGCAATATAAATATATTCACATTAATATGCAACCTCTAAAAAAAATCTCAATAATTATGACCAAATCTTATAGGTTTGCTTTTCATTTCTCTCTCCACTAATGTAAGCTAATTATCCAACCAAAAATCAATATGACTTTTCTCGGTTTGTAATGTAAGACTGGGCTAAATGTGAGATAGATGTAATTTAAAGCTCAAATCATTCATCAACATGTTGATTTCTAAGATCTAATTAGAGCCAATGTCACTGTCTAATTTCACTCATTCAAGATAATTTTTTTGCCAACATATATCATCATTCCTTTTTCTTTCTTTCTTTTTTGAATTGCTTTATGGTGGAGTTTTTCCTAAAGTCCCTCCTAATATAACATGAAAATTTCCAACCTATTGATCATCTCAAAGGCTTACTTAATTGAAAGTTGGATAGGGAACCATACAAGCAATTTTTTTTTTTGATAATACACCCCAAACAACTATAGCAATCACTTCTTCTTTTTTCATATTCCATCATTCCTCCCAAATTTCTATTAAGCTCAATTAATTTTTTTATCCAAAAAAAAAAAAATCAACATGTTCATAGGGCATAAGACAATGATATAATTTGATAACGGCTAGGCTAAATAAATATGAGTGCTAATGAAAAATTGGGTAATAATTAAGGCTCAACGGGGTAACTAGGGATAAATAAACAGGGTTAGCTTAAAAGGCTCAATAGATCAAAAAATTGCTTAAATCATTTTCTTAGTTAGATTAGCTTATGATTTCGCCTTAAGAGAAAATCAAACAAATTCTAAGATTTTTGTGAAATCTAAGACACGTACTTCACATCAATGTTTAAGGACTTTTAGTACTCAATAAGTAGATTAACATAATTAGAATTAAAATTAACTCACACATTAATTGCAAGTTTAAATAAAATTTAAATTTTTCTAAGAATCGTAAAAATTCACAACCAAGAATGTAATCATGATAAATAAATAAATAAAAATAGATTTAGCTAAAATTTTTGTCTCCCCCCAAACTTGAATGAAGCAGTGTCCTCAATGCGAATAATAGAATTAGGAAAAAGAGAAATCACCTGGTTGTAGGATAAGTTTATAGATAACCTCGATGATTAAACTCTTGAAACGTCCCTAAAAAATTAACTTAGATAAAACAGAGAAAAGTTAATCTTTTTTTTTTTTTTTTTTTTTGCAAAACATAAACTTAATAATAAATAAATAAATAAAAGCATAATTAAAATGCTTGTGTTGCCTCCCAAGAAGCGCATGTTTTATAGTTTTCAGCCAAACTATCTCAAATGTCACTATTCCAAAGGATGAAATTCAATGGTGGTCTTCTGCTTGTTGTAACTACTTTCAAAGTAGGGCTTTAAACATTGATTGTTCACTTTGAATGTGTCCTCAGTATCATGCGTAACTTCAACTGTTCCGTATGGGAATACTTGTGTAACTGTAAAATGACCAAACCATCAAGACCGCAACTTTTCTGAAAAAAGTTTAAGACAAGAGTTATAAAATAAGACTTTTTGACCAATTTTGAACTATCTTCTAAATATATGCTTATCATACCACCTTTTTGTATGCTCCTTGTATAACTTAGAATTTTCATAGGTCTCATTGCAAAATTCCTCCAATTTATTCAGTTGTAATAATCTTTCTTCACCTGTAGACTACATGTCAAAATTCAAAAATTTCAATACCCAATATGATTTATGCTCTAATTCCACTAACAAGTGACAAGTTTTCCTAAACACTAGCCTAAAAGGAGAGATCCTAATTGGAGTTTTTAACATTGTCTTAAAGGCCCAAAGTGCATCATCAAGTTTTATTGACCAATCTTTCTTAGAAGCATTTACTGTTTTTTCTAAAATTCTCTTGACTTCCTTATTTGAAATCTCTACTTGATCACTAGTTTGAGGATGATAAGAGATTGCAACCTTATGCGTGACTCCATACTTACTTAAAAGTGTTTCAAATTATTTGTTGTAAAAATGTGTCCCCCCATCACTTATGATTGCCTTAGGAATGCTGAATTAGATTAAAATATTTTTCTTCAAGAATTTGATCACAACCTTAGCATTATTCGTCGGTAATACTACAGTTTCTACTCACTTAAATACATACTCCGCAGCTACTAAAATGTATAAATTTTCATGAGGTGTAAAGAGTTCCATAAAGTCAATACATCAAACATTAAATAATTCACACACAATAATATTATTTAAAGATATCTCATTTTTTCTTGAAATATTTCCAATTCTTTGATACCTATCACATAAAACTACATATGAATATGCATTTTTAAAAAGTGTGGGCCAATAAAAGAGGTACGGACACCTGGGGTACCAAAACTTGGCACGAAGGGATACTTAAGTGCCAAAAGTTTGAAAAGTGACACTTAAGTGTCAAAATCAGAGCAAAATGGATCACTTAAATACTAATCCGGCCAAAATTCGACCAAAATGCAGACGTGGAATTTTCCAATGACATGCTTAACCAATGTGGCAATTTAAAAAAAAAAAAAAAAAAGCACACGTGGATGAGGAAAATTACATCGCCCCATCCACTTTGCCTTGACCAAGCTAAACGACGTTTTTCCTTAGTGCTAAACGACGTCATTTATCTTGCTTAGGGTTTAACCGATCGTTGCTCGCATTCACACCAGATCTGACGTCCTCTCCATCGTCGTTCATAGCTCGCCGTTCACAGGTCGCCGTTCGCAGGTCATCACTCACTGTTGTCACTCATCGTCGTCACTTGCCGTCGTCTCTCACCATCTCGCTCGCTCAGGTTTGTTCTCTTCATCTCCCCTGTGGTGAAATTAGGGCTCCAACTTGTTCATTAGGACTCCAACTTGAAATTTGGGGGTCGACTGGGAAATCTTGGGCTTGAATGGTATTGATGTGAGATTTGGGGCTCAGATGTGGTGCTAGAACCCTATTGGGGGTTCGGATTGACAGTTTATGATCGGCCTCAAAATGTAGGGCTCAGCGTAAGGCTCAGCGAGGGGAAAATTAAGGTTCAGATGTGGTGCTGGGTACTGTGATGTGTGACTTAGGGCTCGGATGTGGAATTGTGATGTGCGAAAGTAATTTGTAGGGGTCAAATGTGAAATGTGATGTGCGATGGTGATTGTTAGGGTTCGGAGTAGTTAACGTGGGGACTTCTGATTAATTTTTTTTTAATTGCAGTGTTGAAATTAATGTTATGAGGACCCATGCTAATCTGGGGAACCTCTCCATATTTTAAGGGAATGCGACATAATCAAAGTAGTTGTTGGGTGAGGACTTCTATTTGTCCTGAGGGCATCTTTCCAATCAATAATAGCTGTCGTTTGACTTGTGCATCTTTTCTCTCTTTCTTATCTTTTCTATAATAAAGAGTGTAGGGACCTCCACATGTAATTGTCTGTTGTCCTTTGTGTATGCGGTCCCAAAAGTTAATTGTATTTTTTTTCCTCTTTTTGTTGTAGAAATAGCTCATGATAAGGACTATGTTGCTGTCATTGTTTACTACGATGGGGATTTTGCGATTGGTGAGGATGAATGGGAGTATGAGAGGGGGGGAATGAGAGTACTATCTTTGTAGATATAAAGAAGGCATCTTATATTAGATTTGTTAGGGATATAGTGACATATTTGTCTTGTAAAGTACAAAAGTTGTTGTACTGTGTTTCTGGGAAAGGCTTAAGAGATGGTTTGAGAACTTTAGAAGATGATAATGGTTTTAGGGATATTCTATATCATTATCTTCATGGCGAAGAGGGAAAAGTACATGTTGAATACAATAGTGATAGTGAGAACGAAGATGATGATAGAGATAGCACCCAAGTAAGAGAAGTAGGAGATGGTATTCAAGTTAATACTGAGGTTATGGATGAAGGAGGGTATAATAGACAAGACGGGGAAGAGACGGGCGTAGATGCTGTTCACCAGAGTGATGGTGACATGGGTGATATCACCATCACTGAATTAAGATTGTGAAGTAGCTGAATCCAATGATGGTGATGATGACGATGAAGGGTTGGCTGCTGAAAATTTCTTAATCTCAAGTGATTATGACAACGAGGAGCTTACATAGTCAAGGGAAAAACAAAGTGATTTTTGTCAGACAGATTTGCAACTTTGCAAATAGCTGATGAAGTTCCAAACAGAGATGAAGGCATTGCAGATGCTGCTGGTGTTAGTAGCTAGGAGACAGATTATGAAGAAAGCATTGAGACTGCTACTTCCGAGGATGAGCTTGAAGAAAATCAAGGAGCTGTGCGTAGAAGAAAAAATAAGTTTCTTTCTTATGATCCATCCGTTGCCTCTCCTACTTTGTTAGTAGGTATGAAATTCTAAGATGCGAAACAATTTAGGGAATATATACTGAAGAACTCCATCGCTGCACAAAGAAATATTGACTTCATTAGAAACACTAAGAACTTTGTAAAAGCTAGGTGTTCGCAGCAAAATTGTCCATGGAAGATTTACGGTGCGTTTGTTAAGAGGAGTGGGTCTTTCCAGATTAAAGCCTACCAAGAGAAACACACTTATTCCATTAATTTTCAAAACAAAATGGTAACAAGTGCATGGTTGTCCAAACACTTCTTTCATCTGATCAAACTGATGCCTAAGGTAAAAAGTACTAACTTTAGGATGCTGGTGAAGGAGCTGTATGCATCAATGTATCTAGGAATCAATGCAAAAGATCAAAGAAAAATATGATAAAGATACTTATTGGTCAATATGGCAAGGAATATGGGTAGATGTGGGAGTATACTTGAAAGTGTAGGCTGCAAAACTCTTCAAGTAGAGTGTATGTAGATGTGGTAAAGAGGTCATTTCTTGATAGTGGAACCAAGTTCAATAAGTTCTATGTGTGCTTTGATGCATGCAAACGAGGATTTTTTAGCTAGTGTAGACGGATTATAGGATTGGATTGCTGTTTTTTGAAGGGCTTGTGCAAGGGAGAATTGTTGGTGGCGATTGGAAGAGATGCGAATAACCAAAAGTTTCTACTAGCTTGGGCTGTTGTAAGGATTGAGAACAAGGACAGTTGGTCTTGGTTCTTGAAAAATTTGATGACTGACTTAGAGATAACAAACGGGGAAGGGTGGACGTTCATGAGCGACCAAGGTAATGCTTGCTTTTTGAAAAATTAATCAGTTGTTTGCTTTGTAATATTAACATGTTATTTGCTTACAATTCTTACTTTGAGTTATTGAAGGAATTGGTTTCGGCAGTAGTTGAGTTGTTACCCCATGCTGAACATCGAATGTGTGCATGACACATATACGGGAATTGGGCAAAGACCTACAAATGGGATAAGCTGCAGTTGCAATTTTGGCAATTAGCAAAGAGTACAAACATGGCTGATTTTAGGATAGCCAAAGAAGGACTACTTCAGTTGACAAAGGAATGTTGTGCAGCACTATTTCAAATGGAACCGAAGCATTGATGTTGGGCATTCTTTAGTGAAGAATTCAAGTGTGATCACATCGACAACAACATATGTGAATTATTTAATGGGAAGATAATATATGCCATATGCAAACCAATTATCTTAATGCTTAAAGATATACGAGTTATGGTCATGACTTGACTGCACAAACAAAGAGATGAAGCTATAAAGTGGACTAGACAATGTGGTCCTAGGATTGTTAAGAAATTGGATGAGAACTTGGCTGCAAGTAGGTATTGTCATCCCATTTGGAATGGAGATGATTGATATGAGATAATGAAGGGTTTTGATAGGTATGTTGTCCATCTAGATACGAGAAAGAGTTCATTAGAGCATGGCAACTAAGTGGAATTCCTTGTGCACATGCCATTTGTGCCATCTAGCTGAATGGCCACAATGTAGAGGATTACATTGATGATTGGTACAAAAAATCGAAATACCTTGCTTCGTATCAATTCATGATGCAGCCAATTAAAAGTAGCAAGTTTTGGAAGCCGACGGATCATGAAATATCTCAACCTTTACCACTGAAGAAGAAAATGGGAAGGCCAAAACAAAGACGAAGAATGGTGGACAGAGAGGTCTTGGGTCAGCAAAGAATGAGCAAGGCACGTGCAAAGATGACGTGCTCTTCTCTGTGTTGCTCGAAGAAGAATCTTGTTGTCTCCCTAACATCATACTTGCTAACTGACCCACTTGCATCCCCAAATTTCTTATTGAAGTCTCTTGGTTTTGAAATCTCACATCCGTGCTTTTGATAAAGTCATGAGTCGTATTAACAAGTTTGGTGACTATATCTTTCAAATTTGACTTTGTCTCTTCGATTGTTTGAATCCCGGTGGTCTCGTCACATTTTTATTATTCCATGAAAAATTTGGATGATTGCGTCATCCCAGATTGTATGTGTTGGAGTATGGATTATTTTGTGACATGTTAAAATTCCCAACAAAGTTAGAATTTTCACTAAATTATTTAAAAATATTACTTATCTGACATTTTGTGCTAACATGTCCACCATAAAAATCACATGTCAAATCTTGAATTTTCATGGCTGAAACACTCATATTATCTAGTTTTTCATTGAGTGCTTCAAATTGTGTACCAATTGCAGCAAAAGCATCCACTTCGTGAACTCTGCTAGCTTTTCACATTGGTAGTCTCTCAGTAGACTACTAATAACTATTGGACGCCATCTCCTCTAATAGATTGTAGGCTTTTTCTGGTGTTCTATTATTTAGAGTTCCTCCTGCAGCTGTATTAATCATAGAACGAAGATTTGTACTAGAGCCATTATAAAAAGTTTTTACCTGCATTCATACAGGTAATTCGTGATATGGGCATCTCTTAAGAAATTTTTTGAATCTTTCCCATGCTTCATATAATGATTCATTATCCATTTGCATAAAAGTAGTAATATCATTACACATCTTCGCAGACTTTGCAGGTGGAAAGAACTTATCAAAAAATTTCTTAGCCATATCATTCTTTGTAGTGATTGATCCTGCAGGAAGAGAAGAAAGCCAACTCTTAGCTTTATCTCTAAGAGAGAATGGAAAAAATCTCAATCTAATAGCATCATCTGTAAATCAATTATATTTAATGGTGTCACAAATTTTAAGAAAAATATCGATGTGAGCGTTTAGATCATCACTTGGTAGCCCACTGAATTGCACTGATTATTGAAGCATTTGAATGAGTGACGGCTTGATCTCAAAGTTGTTTGTATGAATTGCAAGTCTTCTGATACTTGTTGTGGTGCCTTGAATTGTTGGTGTATCATAATCTCTTTAGAGTCTACGTGGATTTTCATAATCACCGTCTGCCATTTTCTTAGCGTGATTTCTCAGTTCTCTCAGTCGCCTTTTAAATGTATGCTCAATTTTTAGATCAAGTTTAGCAAGTTTCCCTTGTTGGCTACGTGTTATAAACTGATGTACACCCTAAAAAATAAAACAAAACAAAAGCTATATTAAATTTAGAATTATTTGGTATCAATATTAATTAATATCAAACAAATGATCCTTGGCGACGACGCCAAAAACTTATTTGTAAAATTCTAAACGCAAGTGAACATGTCGAACAAGTAATATAATGATAAGAAAAAGCATCATTCCACGGAGATTGATAATTAATAAACTAATTAAATACTAAAGTAGATTAATTCTAAAATTTATTTAACATATCAAAATATAATTGAGAATAAATTAAAACAAAATTTGGAGACTAAATGCAGTAAATCAATCAGATACATATGTTAGAGCATTCGATTTCACTATAACCATTGATATGAATTTTAGATTGTTATGGGTACAAAAATGATATCAAATATGTGATAACGAAATTTCCTAATCTATTTTCTATCTTATCTCTAGGTGTAGCAAACTTATTTAGTTTATTAATTCACTATATCTCTATGTGAATTAAAATAAACATAAGTGCATTAAAAAACTATGAACATTCCTGGTTTACAATGAGTCTTTTGGATCACCTTATCACCGAAAACTACAGAAATAACGCAGTATATCTCTATCCACGTTTAATTCATAGTTATATATTATAATGAACAATTGCATATTATCACTTCTCAGTTTCAAACATGCACATTAGATCATTCAGATGGTGGCTAATTACTTAAAAGCATTATGCACACTAATATATAACTCACATGAATGAAATCAATTGTAAAACATAAAAATTATGAAATTCACATCATCATGGTTAGGCTACATCGTAGCCCTAACAAAAGAAAATTAGAACATAGTAGAAGAAAAAATAAAAATATAAATCAAACCCAGTATCTTGAATCAAAGAACAAGAATTCTGTCACCACTTTTATCTTCTCTTCAAAATACTTAAAAAACTCACACACAATGAAAAAAGATCTAACAAAAACCTAACTGCCCCCTCAGGCTTTTAAATTTCTTATATTTATAGGATATATCCAAGATATCTATTTCTCAATACTTGCAAATAACATTAGGGAACAAAATCAATGATTTCCTGATTTAATATCCATCTTCTATTGCTTTTTAATTTGAATTCTTGATTTTTGCCATTCTTTTCCTTATCTTCTTGATATCTCATTATTCTGCATAAACAATGAAAATCCAAATAATCAAAAGGAAATCAAAATATTTTCTCATAGATATTGCATTAATTGTTGCCTAAAATAGATAAAATTACTCTATTTTTATAGAGTTATCATTATCCCATAAAAATATTCCTTTGGTGACAATCAATAAATAGAACAATGTTTTATTTAGATTAATATCATGAAAAATCTCAAATTGATAAACGTGTGACAAATTTACTCTAAATTAATTTTTGACCATCAAAAACCTCAATTTGATAATTTGTGACAAATTTACCCCCATTAATTTATGTTAAATTAATCCAACAAAAAATCACAAATCAATACACTTGTAACAGGTGGAAGGTCAAACCCTAAACTAGCATAAGTCATCAAACTCAGCAATTTTATAATAAAATTTAACAGAAACTAACAAATGGTAAATTTGTCATAAATGCACAAGTTTAAAGTTTTTAGTAGTCAAATTTAGTTTGAGATAAATTTATCACGTGTAACAATTTTGGATTTTTTGTGGTATTAACCTTTTTATTTATATGTTTTTGGCTTGAAAATCTAGCTACATTGACATGAATCAATCCTAAGGTTAAAGCCAATAATCAACGTTATAAATAACTGCCGAGTGAAGCCCCGTTTATAACTTAATAAAAAAAAAGGCACATATTCAATTTACATGTTCTTAGCAATTTAATTGCCCTATGCAAATCTTATGAACAATTAATTCTAGGAGCATCGGGTGAACTTGTCCAAACTTGATTGCGACCTCATTGTGAGACCATGCTTGAGCTCTAAGCTTTGATATGACAATAAGTCTCCATTTGTTTCATAGAAAATATGGTGTTCTGAAAACTGTTTTTCAGGAAGCCATGAAACAATTTTCTAGGAAAATGTAACTATTTTTCAATGTTCAGTTGTGACCTAAAAATGAAATGAAAAATATTTTTCACTATTCAATAAGGAAAATCTTTTCCTCCATACACTATTTTTCATATATATATATATATATATATATTAATTTTTTAAATCGATTTTTTAAATTTTTTTTTTAAAATAGAGTTTAAATTATTTTTAATTTTCTTTCTTTTTATCGTCTTCTTCTTTGGCCAGTCATCAGCCACAACAGTAGCCAACAATTAGCTGAAGTGGCGAACTCGAGATTGCCACTTGCTTGGCTCACTGGCGATCAAGCGAGCCTTGAGCTCATTGATCTAGCAAGCGGTAAGATCACTAGAGATCAGTGAACTCAAAGCTTGCCTATGGTCAATTGTCGACCATCGTTGTGGTCAGTGATTGACCAAGACAGAAGTAAAAAATAATAATAATAAAAATTCAATTTTTTTTTAAAAATGGAAAAGAAAATGAAAGATAGAAATGTTAACATGGGTGTGAGAAAGAAAAAGTGAGTGGGTAAAATGTTTTCTCATCTTGAAAAGTGAAAATTATTTTCCTATATTTTAGAAGTTTTTTTTTTTCGTTGATGGAAATATTATCCCTGATTAGTTTTTTTTTAAGAAAAAAACGTCAGAAAATCCAGAAGATATGTTTTAATTTTTTTTTTTTTTTTTGGTCTGAAATGAATGGAGCCTAAAGTGGTGCTAAGTGTGGGAGGTCTTGCTCGAGCTCGGACGCCCTTGGATGGCTACAATTTGGCCACGCTTGCAAATGGTTTTTAGAAGTAACCTGCAACCTTCAAGAGCATATGCAATGATGAAAACTCTTTCCTTTTTTGTGATTCTTTTCTGTTTTCTTTCAATTTGTCAATACTCAAATTTCTTTTTAATATTTTTTTTTTTACTTTTTTTGGTATTTTGTACATTTCCTTATTTTCTCTCTTAATGTTACAAATCTTGATAGAATTGAGTTTTATCAAATCTTTAAGTATTTTAAATTCTGTAGTTTTATGAGAGTAAAAGTTTATGTCATATATATCTTCCTAGGTACGGTCTCTTATGCTAAACTAGATAAAACTAATAACACTAGGAAATATAGTAGAAATGTATTTTAGTAGCTTATTTTATCATATATTATACAATTTCTTTATTTGGTGAATTTTTTTCACGTTTAATTTATTTTTAATTGATCAATTTATTCTTCAACGTGCTGATTCCACATTTAAGGAGAATAACAACTAAGAACTGGAGCCTAGTTTGGACACATAAAAATGGTCAATATAGATTAGATAAGTCAATTTGGATCAAAATTATTTTCGACTCGCATGAAATCGACCCCCACACATTTGACGAGTCCACTGCTTAGCCATTCATTAACTTGAGAATTTAGCTCAATCTGAAGGAGTGAGTAATGCCATCGTTCGAAGGAGTACTGATTTGGCTCTTGTTGTGGCTAGATCGGGAACGAGAAGACTCATATGATAAATAAGTGCTCCTACTTATAAGACCACTCGATAAGCTAAAATGTCAAAGGATGCAGACCGAGGTACACCGGATTGGCATACTTACCAGAGGAAGAAGGTGGGGCATCACTTCCAGGAGCATGAGGATCGTGAAGTTTAGGAAGATGAGCCTGAGTCACCATAGAGAGAATAGCTTTGATACCGGCAACAAACAAAGTATCTCGGTACGAAGCCCACTAACTCTTGAAATATGGTGAACTTTTAGCATCTATCCATAAGCCGCAATAGCAGAAGTGTGCAACCATCTCCTCATCGATAGCCTTTTGACATTTGAAAGCAGCTCGAGAATGACAACGCTTTAGGAGAGAGAAGGGAAAGTCAATCGAGTAGATGGTATACCTCAAACCCAGGATAGAATTTGCTATCTTTGGAGAAGTATAATGGCAAATCAGTAGAAGTGAAGGCGTGCCTCCATAGGTACTCATCCTCTGGATACCGATCATAAGAGTGGTCTGGAAATTAATGTGAAGCCGGTACAGGCCAGAAGAGAAGACACAGTCAAAAACCATAGAATCTTCATGGGCTGAAAGGAAATATTCCAAGAAAAAAGTAAAGGGAGAAAGAGAAGGCGATGATTGCTACTTTAGAGGTTTGCAAAGAACTTTAACACCGAAGTTGTTGGGATCGAGTGCACCCGAATGCACATCATACCACCTTCGAGGAATCTTGGCAATGTTAGCGAACAAGTTGGGGAAATACAATTTAACACAAACTTGCAAAAGCCAAAAGGGACCAAAGAAAGGTGGCTTTTTACACGCAATTTCCATGCATAATTGCTCAATGTTGAAGGTTTTTTTAGGGTTAATTTAGGGATTTTTCTTGCAATCAATCATTAATCTCTTAACATTTTTGCTTATTCCACCTTTACCCCTCTAGAATTCAGCCCCTAAAAGAAAGAAATTGAGTCCAAGATTGAAAACTATGAGGAATCGTCAGAAAATACTAAGATTAATCCCGTGATCACGCACAAATTCTTACATTATATTAAACATGATCAATCAAAACTTTATGTCAACAAACAAAAAAAAATTTCCATCCAAACCGGGCCTCATCCCTGGCTCACCGGCCCCAAATCACGGCCCTACTTGGCCGAAATCTCAGCTCATTGAGTCCTTTACTTGGCCTATTCTTTACCAAACTCGACTCATGGCCCATCACTCGGCCCATTGAGCCTTTGTTTGTGGTCCTCACACCATCCACTAAGCCCTCACACTTGTGTCTTTCTTATGGCCTACCAGACTTGTTGCCCAGCCCACCTCCAATATTTCAAGCCCATATTGATCTAGTCATAATTTTAGGATCGAAAATCTAGGATATCACAAACGATCATAGATGAGTTGCAATGACTTGAGCTAAAAAGCACAAAGAAAAACAAAGGAAGATGAAGCCAACCACAAAGAGGATAGAAGAGGGTGGCTTGGCTTGGACGTAGTGCCAATGGCTTTATAGATGGTGATGGCAGGGGGAGGCGCGATTGTTTGGCTCAGTAGTGATGGCTGTGAATAGAGGAGGAGGAAGAGAGAATGGTGGATGGTTTGGGCAAGTCTTTACCCTTTTTTTTTTCTTTTTTTTACGTCATTGTATAAGTGTCGGTTTGTAATTGACTCCAAGTGCATAGAGATGCTCATCACGTCAATTGTTGACATGACATTCTCAAACTATTAAATATTTTCTCATTCAATAGCA
Source organism: Eucalyptus grandis (assembly GCF_016545825.1). Taxonomy (NCBI): domain Eukaryota; kingdom Viridiplantae; phylum Streptophyta; class Magnoliopsida; order Myrtales; family Myrtaceae; genus Eucalyptus; species Eucalyptus grandis. Next base: position 36,368,604 of record NC_052619.1, read on the forward strand.
ACTACATCAAGTGGCCTATAAAGAGTAGTTAATTTATTATCGACATGCTATCAAGAGCTACTTGCTTTTAACAAGCTTATGAGCAAATGCTCACATCGCACGTGCTTAACACATTCTAAGTGCACCGTTTAATATTGTCTTTGGTCATCCATTTCCTTATGTATCTTCTCACTCCGATCACGACTTTAGATTACACTTCATTTCGTAGCAAGGTCGCACCGCACTTCGCAACGGGGTTGATTCCCACTTTGTTATCCTAGTCATTTCTTGCTCAATCACTTCAAAGTCGAATTTTTTTAATATAAAAAAGCCTTCCCTTGGCCGCACCGCCATCGCAATTTCTCATGAAAACGCCATACAGGTCAACTTTAGTATTCACCAAGAGATCAAACCGAGAATATATGCTCAAAGCAAGAAAGTGATCTCCTACTAACACAAATGGAGATTTTTTAAAGATTAATTTTTTGTTTGTTTTGCAAAAAATAAACGATTTGAAAATTATTTTTCTAAAAACGATTGCTTATATCATTTATAAAGATGAATGAATAAAAATTATTTTCATCATCCACAAATGTTTGATATAAATTGTTGTTGATAATGATTTTTTTTTTTCAATTGATTAATTATTTTAAGAGATATAAATCATCATTTAAAAAAATTATTTTCTACATCATTTATTTTTCATAAAACAAAAAGCCTAAAAGAGATATAGCTATTTGTAAGGATGGAGAGTTAAAAGGACCGCCGAATACTTTGAATGCCAAAACTTAGTATAAATGGACACTTAAGTGCCAAAAGTTAGGAAAACGATACTTAAGTACTAAAATTAGAGTAAAATGGATTACTTAAGTGTCAATCTGACCAAAATGCTGACGTTGCGATTTTTCGGCAAGGTAAGTGAAAAAACGATGTCATTTTGCACATTAAGAGCTGAGCCTTTGCCGCCGCCGCCTCCCCATCGTCGTAGGGAAGGGCCAAGGACGGTGGGGGTAGCGTCAACGAGCCCTCATTGGATCTAGGGGAGGGCTGCAACCCTTGTCCTAGATTTGGGCAAGGGCTCGCGGGCCTTTGTTGCCTCCCCACGATCGGCGGCCCTTCTTGATGATCGCGGGAGGCGGGCTGCGAGGGCTAAGCCCTCACTAGCATCCCTCCTCCTTTCCCCACATTTATTTATTTATTTATTTTATAATTTAATTTAATTAATTTTTGTATTAAAATTTGAATTCGCGCCAAAATGATATCATTCTTGCATTTCTTTGTTGAGTCAGCTTTCCGACAAGCCACATAGGCGAGAAAAATAATAAAAAAAAAAGTACCACATAAGATTTCCGAGTGGGGTTTCTGGAGATGGCACTTAAGTGTCCCGCTTTTAAAAAAAAAGTGACACTTAAGTGTCATTTTCCTAACTTTTGGCATTTAAATGTCATTTCGTGCCAAGTTTTGGTACTTGGCGTATACTTTTCCCGATTTAAAAGTCTTAAAAATAGCGTCATTTGGCTTTTATTTCTTTACCCTATAATACAACAACATATGTTCCATATTATGGATCATTTATTTGGATAATAACAAAAAACAAGATTGGGTATTCCCTATATATATATAACTATTTTTCGGCCTTTAGAGTCTTTTGAAGTGCTCAACAAAAGAAGGTCATCTCTCATTGGAAATAAATGAAACATTATCTAATTTAAGCGACGGATTAAAAATAAATGCATATCTTATGAATAGTCAACAAGTAACTATATAACAAAAAAATTAAAATGATTACATTTTGCAATATATTTATTTATGTACTTATTTAATTTCATACAAAACATAAATAAAAATTAAAAGAATATGTTAAGGGAACATTAATTTAATTGCATTTGAAACTGCTTAGACATCGTGATTATGACTTCCACTATTTAATTGATAAAAGTATTTAGGATGGTATGAGTTTCATTCTATCGATAATTTTCATGAATTTTACCTACTTATAGCATAGAAATAAAATTCCAATAAATGAATTTTAAAGTAGGGCAATAATGAGATTTGAATCAGATAATCTTTGGGAAAATTGTCGAAAATGTTCTAATCATATTACGTTTTTGTCAATTTTGTCCTAAACACTTTAGTTGTGCCAATTGGGTTTTAAATATTTTCATAGTTTGTCAATTGAATCAATTTGACCTATTTTGATCTAAAATCGTAGATGTGCACGCTCTTCATCCTCATGGCATAGCCGATGTTGATATGGATAATTTTTAATTATACTTTAATATTTTTTCAATTTTTCTTTTTCTTTTCTTTTTCTTCTTTACTTTTTTTCATTTCTCCTTCTCTTCTTTTCTTTTATGTATTCTTTTTTTTTTTTCCCTTTTTCCCTCTGTCGGCCATTGCTAGGGCTTGTAGATGGTTGGTGGAGGTCGCCAGCCTTAGGCAAGAGCCACCCTTGCTACCTTTGGGCCAGTGAGGGCAATCCTTGTCTAAGGTAAGTGAAGGAAAAAGGAAAAAAAAAGAAAAGAAAAGAAAAGAAAAGAAGAGAATAGTAAAGAAAGAAGAAAAAAAGAAGAAGAAGGTAAACAAGGAAAAGATAAGAAAATGGAAGAAAAGGAAAAATTAATAAAAAATCACTTCGTAGGATAATTGGCATTTCTAACTAAAACTAAACGGATTAATTCATTTGGTTCCCAAGAGGAATGTCAATTATGTGAGTAAAGTGAATTATTTAAAAATATTTGTAACTCAATTAATATAAATAAAATATTTAAAACTGAATTGATATAATTACAATAAATTTAAAACCTTTTGGATGATTTTAGGAATATCACGATCAAATTTAACTAATCACAATCTTCACGTATTGTTTAGCTGGAAGATATGGAAGGATGATGGTTTCAGCATCCTTTACATCGTCGAAAAAGAAGAAGAAGTGAATTAGTAAAGCGCGAGCCCATCGGGACCTGCTCCAGAGCTTGTGGACTGGTCGGAGGAGCTCTCTCTCTCTCTCTCTTCCCCCACTCTGATCACCATCCATGGAGAAATCCTCTCTCTCCGGCGCACCTCGGACCACCCGAATCCTCGTACCGAGCTTTGCGATGGCGGTCCAAGATAACCGGGTATGAAATTCGCCCCCTCTTTCCTGTGGTTGCGGTTTAGTCGTTCTTGATTGGTCCCTGTTCTCTTGAGGCGCAAATCGATGGACCCCTCGCCATATCTGCGCGAAATCAATTCTGGGTTTGGTTCGTCGTGAGAGAATATCTGTTGTAGTTGCGTGTTGGGTGCGCTATGGTGCCTCCTAGGAGGAAGAAGTGGACTGAGGCTGAAGAGCGGACGCTGATCGACAAGTACGATGAGCTGTTCTCGTGCGGGACGCTGGCGAAGATGCGGACCCGCGAGAAGAAGTTCAAGCCCATCGCTTACCATGTGAATTCCGCGCACCACGCCCGCGACCCCATTGCCTACCCGTGGCACTGGACGTGGAAGGACGTGTCGACCAAGGTGCAGAACATGCGCCACCAGTATCTGCTCGTCAAGCAAAAGATCAGGAGGCCGGTCGAGTCGGCCAAGAGTTTAGGCGGCGAGGGTGCGGCCGAGGAGTTCGATTGGATGGAGGGGCTTACCCATTGGTCGAATTTTTTGAGGTACAAGGAGGTGTTTGGGGATGTGCCCATCATGTGCACTAGCGATGGGGTCAATCATTCGATGGTGGGTCTGGAGGAGGCTGAGCATGATGAGGTGTTTGTTGGTAATCGACAGGCAATGGAGACGGTGGGGTTTGGTCAAACGAGCCATTTGGGTAGCGGTGATGTCGGGACAGGGCTTGACCGGAGTGATGGTTGCCCATTATTTATGGGTTTTGATTATGATGATGAAGAAGCGGAAAGGAACTATAGCGGGAGGGACGTGATTAGAGAGGAGGGAGATGGCAGCTTTGTTGCCGACAGGGTGGATCCAAACAGTTCTATGTTGAGAAGGAAAGCGAAGCCGCCAAAGGGATTGGAGAAAAAGTCATGGGCCTTTATCTCTAAGCACTTGGTTCAATTGAGGGAGATCGAGGCTCGATTTGAGCAGCGTGACAGGGAAAGAGAGCGAGAAAGGCTAAGAAGGGAGAATCTTTTGATGGAGTCTGGACAAGAGCGGGAGAGAAAACTTGAAGAGAGAGAAAGGGAAAAAGAGGAGATGGAGAGTATCAGGGAGGAGTCAAGGAGCCAGATGATTCAAGAATGGGATAGTCTTTTGAAGGATAGTGACGAGAGGGAAAAAAGAAGAAGAGAGGAGCAGTTAATTGAGGAGAGGGAATGGGAGGAGAGGCTCAACAGAAGGAGGTTAGAATGGAGGAAGAGGATTGATGAAAGGCTTAGTCAGCATAGGTTAGAAATGGAACAGATCCAGACGCGTATTCTTCATGAGCAACAGAATCTTACCAGTCAGTTGCTTGGGATTATTTCTCAGTGGACCAGCCATCCAGCTGAGCTATCCAACCATGCGAATGCTGGCAGCCATTATCTTTCACCGGTGATGCAGAACATGCACCGTATGAATGGTATGCTTCATGGTGACACAAGAGTTGATGAAGACAATCCGGATGACGAATTCATTGTTGATGGGTGATTGTAAATCTTGCCTAGTTATCACATGCTTGTGTGTGAAGATATTCATTATCATGAAAGGTCAGGGAAGGTTGACTCTGCATTTATGTGGAATTATGCTGTATAACTGCTTTGTTGTCCTGTTTCTTGTTATGAGTTAAAGAAAGTAATAAATTTGGTTTAATTTTAATATCTGTCTTTAGAGCATATACCAATCCTTACTCGGGATATTTTTCTGTTACATGTTCTATATCAGTCTTCATTTTTCCTCAATACGTAAGCATGTTAGTTGCTGAAATGATTGGCGTATGACATCAAATCATAGTTTAAGGAGTTATGCTGTCATTCGTGGTAAGAGATGACATGATTTTGGTTTCTTACTTTTGAACATGGGCCTGGTTACTGCCTTAAATGCTATTAACAATACTCTCGGATGGACTGAAATAAAATGCATTCTTTTATCTTTGTTACCTCCCAAGTTGTTGAATTGATAAGGTCGGATGGACTGAGGTAAAATGCATTCTTTTATCTTTGTTACCTCCCAAGTTGTTGAATTGATAAGGTCAATTGACGCGTTCAACCAATCTTCAAGATCACTTTAAGAGCATTTTTGTTTGGCATTCACCTAACACATTGAAGATGTATAAGCTAGCGGAAGTCTGGCTTAGACTTTTTATTTTGGTTGAGCTGCAAAGTCGTCCTCCCCCAAATGCACGCAAAAGCAGACATTTTTTTGAGTATACATGTCTATATGCATTTTAACGTAGATATATTCTCACGTGCTTATTGTACTTGTCTTCAAGTGGTAAACCTGCTTGTGGATACCTGTGGACTAGTGTAAAACCTTGTCCTTAAAATCATTTGAAGTTGACTTGGTATTAAATGAGTTGAATGCATTCCTTTGTTGAGTAAGTTATATCTTGTACTTCTTCATGATTACATGCTCTATGATCAACTTGATAGCCTTGTTAGACATCATTACCCATGTATATAGAATAAAAAAAGGTGAAATTTTCCCACGATTGATACTTGATTTGGTGGGTTATGCTTGTATTGTTTTAACTGACTACTGAATCAAATGATTCACAATTCATTCGACTAATGATAGACAAAAGGAACACTCCAATTCATGAACTCAAACTTAATTTGACAACTTTCTGTAAATCCCCCGTGTGCTTGTGGGTGCAGTGAGAGGATGAGTGTGGGTTGTACTGCATTCAACAAGTGCTTGTGTTCTACTTTTACACTAAGCATAAAGCTACTTTGACCTAGAAGTCTCTTTATATATATATATATATTTTTTTTTGTGAGAAACCTTTCGGTATCTTCACATATTGTGAACAATCTATAAGAGCTAACCTTAACCAGAAACTCTGAATGTTCCAAAATGAATATCCTTGCGTGGTGGCCTCTTCAGGGTGCAAATGGGGAGTTGGTCCACTTACAAGCATGTGCAGGCTTCTTGAGCCTCCCTGCATGCATGCACAATCAAGCGCGGGGCTCATGTGTTTTTACTTCCTGTCTCTGTGCATGTGCAGTACATGTTGTTCCAGTGTATCTATGTGGGTGTGCTTACGTGCTCGGCAGTCGTGTGCATTTGTGGGCAGAAGGAGTCATGTATGCCCATGCTTTCAGGCTCATGCCTGTCCAATTGAGGAGGGATGTGCATCCTGTGCTTGATGTGTGACTCCTTTGAGCACAGGAATAGCTCTTCTTTGCGGGTTCAATATATAATTCATCAAGCCCACATAATCAGAAAAGAAATGAGCTATGTTGGTTATGTGGTCAACAACTTAATGGGGTAAGTGCCACTTGGTTCTATTGTCTATGCGCTCAATGCTGGTGCATGGGAGTTCAGTTGATGTCCTCAATTCATTGGTTTCTTGTGATCTATTGAAATGTTGAGGTGGCTCTGTATCTGCCATGGCCAAATATGTTGGAGTAAATGGACTGCGTTGAATTGCTCTCTTGCACATTCCTGGTCTTTTGTGTCCAGGAATTGTACTCTGTTTCATTTGGGTTTCTTTTGTCATGGCTTGTCTGGAAACATCTTATTTCTGTTGATCTGACTTGATGATATCATAAGCTGGAAAGAGCCAATAAACTTACTGGCATGAAGCTCCTTATGCATTTTGCGTTCGAAGGCTTGTTTCCTGGTATTATTTTGTTGGCCAATTTCCAATTTCTAGATGTTGCATTCTGTGTATCTGCATGTACTATTCTTATTTTTGGTAAACATCTGCACATCGCCCATGCTAATGTTGCGCAGGAAGAAAGAAAAGCTTTTCCTTGGTGGACCAGAATTTGTTTGAAGTGCTATTGTCAGTGTCTTTATTTCCTGACTGCATTCCTATAAGACTCATGGTAGAAGTACCCCATTATAAATGTAGTTGTGTATTTCGACATAATATGAAGCGCACGTAGTTTGGTTGGATGGCTCTCCAAATTATGATCACATTCCATCCCCAGACTCGAACGTGGTCTGGTCAGTTTTCATTCACCAAGAAGGCTGTGTTACGCAGGGAAAAAGGGTCCTTTGGAATGGATAAATCACGTGAACTTATCACAGTCAGTAGATTGTAAAATTTTCAGAACAGTTGTTCTTATTCACTGTAGCTGACCAACATTTTACTAAGGAGCGATTGGCTTGGTTTTCCCGATTGGCTTGCTTTTTCATTGTAGAAATACAATTTCACGGTCTTCGCTACAATCTTTGAGAAAACCGTCACTATATGTTGCTTTCATTCCACTAGTCTGTGTGTTTATTAAATGTTAATTGGCTCCAAGTCATTGGTAAACTTGATTGAGTGACGACTTTATCAAACATGGAGAGGGTTTTGTTTTTTTTTTTAAGAACATGATGTAAGAAAGAACGTAGAAAGAAACGCTAAGGGTGCGTTTGGTTGCACCGTGTTTTGTTCCCAGAACAGAAATTTCTGTTTTTGTTCAGGAACAAAAAGAACAAACGCGTTTGCGTGCGTTTCGTTCATTTTTGTTTTTGTTCAGGAACAAAAAGAAACGTAAGAAATAAGAAACAACAAATTTGTGTTTCTTATTTCGAAACACATTTGAGAAAAAAAAAGGAACAAAAAGGGAGCAGTTCTCTGTGAGCCTCTCCTCCCGCAAGCGTCTCCACCGCCGTCTTCTCGCGCCTCCCACTCTCCGGCACCGACAGCCACCTCTGTCTCGAGACCTTCTCCACCGTCGTCCTCTCCGGCGCGACGGCGGGCCGCGAGCGTCTCCACTTGCGAGCGGGTGACGGGAGCCGGGTCGCGGTCGGCCGGGCAGGCGGCGGCGGCTGCGGTGTGGGGCTCGGCCGTGGGGTCTCGGCGGCGGACGTCTAGGAGCGGAGCGGCGAGGACGGCCGGTCGAGTCGTGGGCGGCGCGGGTCGACGATCAAGCGGATCTCGAAGTTGTGGGTCACGGCGCGGTGAGATCCGATGTGGCGGTGGCAAACGGAGGCTCGAGACTGCAGATGCGTCGATCGGGCGTGAGGCGGAGGGGCGGTCGCCGATGTGGTGATGGCGAGGAGGTGTTGAGCGCGGTCGCCGATGCAGTGGAGGGAGACGACGGTGTGGCTCTGGGTCACCGTCGGCCCAGCGCGGCGAGGCCGACCTCACGCCTAGCCGGGCGAGCTCGATCTCGCCTAGATCCGGCGAGGCCGAGCTCGCCCGGCCGACCGGCGACGCGAGCCTCGCCGGGGGCCGACGAGCCTCGCCGTGGTTGGGCGAGGCCGCCGCCCTCGTCGGCCGGTCGCCGGCCATGGCGAGGCCGGTGACCGGCCAAAAGTAGAAAAAAAGGAAAAAGGAAAAAGAAAAAAAGAAAAAGGAAAAATAAGAAAGAAAATAGAAAATAAAAATAAAAATATTAAAAAATTAAAAGAAATAAAAAAAATTATACAAACTTACCAAACGTATTTCTATTCTTTTTATATTTCGGAACAAATTTATCAAACGCGTTTTTTTGTTCAAAATTGTTCTGAACATAAACACTTTTTTTTATTTATTTCGTCCTAAAAATAATTTTTAAATAGAAACGTTATCAAACGCACTCTAAGTTCATATCGTTTTAGAATTGCTTCTTGAATAAACTAAAGCACGGTCCAATGTAAGGCGGGAGCGACCTTGTCAATGTTCAGTCTTGTTCCGCTACAGTTGTGTACTGGGTACGCTTCTCGATGCATGTCCTATTGTTTCTGTATTACCGTTTGAAGCATGACTTTGAAGGGAATACTTAGGAGCAACGAAATTAAGATATCTTACAGAAACTAATCTCCTCAGTGAACATACCAATTTGCCGAAACAAATCGAATTTCGACCATGGCACAAAAGCTCACTGACGACATCGTCGTTGAGGTACTCTCAAGGCTGCCGGTGAAGTCCCTGATACGGTTCGAGTCTGTGAGCAAGCAGTGGCAGTCCTTAATATCTGGTCAGCGCTTTGCGAGGCTGCACCTGCAAAGGTTGCACGCGGGGGGTGTTGTCCCGAGCCAGAGAATCATCAAGAGCAGCCCGCTTTAGACCGTTGACTACGAAGTGCTCCACAGTGACTGCGACGTGGGGGCTGACCATGCAGTGGTGAAGTCTCGTGACCTGGGAAGGGACTATCTCGGTGTGGAGCCCGGGATTGTGGGGTCCTGCGATGGACTGGTGTGTCTGTCGGTCTGTGGCGGATTCATCTTGTACAATCCGACCGCCAAGGAGTCTAGGAGTTTGCCTGACTCTTACTTAAGTCCCTGGGAATGAGGTCTTCCACGGGTTCGGTTATGACTCTGCATCAGAGGTGCCTATTTTCCTGCTAACGATGGTTCTAAAGAACGTGTTGTGGAGATATTTTCACTCAGATCAAGTACCTGGAAAAGGATTTCTCTCGAAGACATCCACGACCTGTATGAAGGCGGGGTCTATTTGAATGGTATGGTCCATTGGGACGTTTCCCGTGGGACTTGAGACAGGAGGGAGCAAGCGGTTGTCTCGTTTGATTCGACCGAGGAAGAGTTCCTGGAGGTGCTCCCAATCCCTAGAGTCGAAGAGGCCATGATCTTTGAGGGCCTTGGGATTTACAGGGGACGCCTGTTCATATACTGCGGAACATGGCTGCCTTGTTTCGAGGGATGATACAGGAGTACAGGAACCCAGAGTCCAGGATGAAGTGGTTCAGCATCTTGACTGAGGGCTTACCCGCCAGTCAGTACTACATCGTCCCACTGGCGTGCACTGGGAAGGGAAAGATCGTGTTCCAGATCAATGTGTGGGAGATGATTCGTTCGACCCAGACGATGGGACTTTCAAGAATTGCCCCATTGAGGAGGAGGAGGAGGAGAACGACGACGACGACGACGTTGAGTTGGTCATCTATATGGAAACTCTTGTTTCGCCCTATCTCGACTATGAGCAATGAAGGATACAATGACAGGCTTTAGGGGTGAAAAAAAGGGCGTCGCTGAACGTAGAGAGAGAACGAAGTTTGCTGCATTCTTGTTGTCCTGTTTTGGGAGTTCTTGCTGTTAAATTCAAGTGGTAGATCTTAAAATAATCTTGTGTTCACCATATGTCTGTTCAAACCACAGCCACTTTGATAATAACATTAATAAAACACACCCTTGTACATGATCTGATCTAATCAACGTTTGATCCATTGAACTATAACCCGTAAACAGCTACTCTGTTCCTCATCGCTGTCTCATTCAATTGATGTTGAACCTGATTGTGATCCTGAAACCACACGTGTTTCTACTGTGAATGACTCACTGATCTTTCAAGCTTGGGGGGGCGGGGGGGCTCCATAGGGAATAACCATGGTGAATTTGATGGAGTTCGGGTTTAAGTGACAAGGCAATAGAAGCATGAAGATGTTCGCCCGAAAAATCTCTAATAGGATATTTACTGTTAAAACATATGTTGAAAGCACTGTTCACAAAACAGTGTCCACTGTTATTACTCTGCATTCTTTAATACTCAAACGCAGCAGTTGTGACACTTAAAGCTAAAAGTTATACCAAGGCTTCTTCAGATAAATAACAACCGTATCCAACGATACAAGCAGATCAATCGTAAGATTGGGCTCTTTCATCTGCCATGGATAAGCTGAGCGGCCCCAGTCATATCTAATCTTTCAGCATCCTCAGCTCTTGCGGTTCTGTACTTCTGTTCCCGTCTCAGTTGGATTCATGTGCTGTTTCGTCTGGCTTGTCTAGAAATGTCTTTCTTCTGTCAATTTCAGAGACCACTTGCTTCTCAATTAAACCCTGGTTACATCTGTTGACACTCGCTTAATGTATCAAAGCCAGTTCGGTCGGATGCTCTAAAAAATGGAGGCAACCTCCATCCCCAAGTCAGATCTCTTTTAAATGTTGGATTTTCTGTAACTTATGTCAATGGCCTGCAACTCATCCTTAAAGATGATGACTGTATAAATCGCTCTGGCCCTATAAATTTTATAATAGGGCCTTTTGGATTGGAAAAGCTTCTTGCATAATCAACTACCGACTACAGTCTGGCAGTTGTGGATGAGAATTGAGACCAGGTCAATTCTGGTTCGTCAAGCTACAATGTGCAGTGAGTATGCTCGTTGATCGAGTCCTAAACCATTTTTCTAATGACCAATGATTCTTGCTATTACCGTCTGGGGCTTTGACTAGAAGAGTTCCTTATTTAGGCCGGCTAAGCAAAAGATACCTTAAACAGCAAAGAAACAGATCTCTTACTTGAATGAGCTCGATGAAGTGACACTTTGCTGAAACAAATCAAAGCTCCGCCATGGCAGTAAATATTACAGAGGAGGATATTATCATCGACATACTGTCGAGGCTACCGGTCAAGTCCTTGATGCGGTTCAAGTGCGTAAGCAAGAGATGGCGGTCTCTAATTTCTGACCCTCACTTCGCCAAATTGCACCTGCAAAGGCTCATCTTGGAGAATATAACCCCTAGCCAGAAAATCATCAAAAGCAACCCGCTCCAAACCATAGACTATGAAGCACTCGACAGCGATGAGGTCAAAAATCATGTGCTGGTGGAATCTCATGACTTGGGAAAGGATGAACCATGGGGGCTCGCAGGGTCGTGCCATGGCTTGGTGAGTTTGGCTGTTGACGATGGATTTCTTGTGTATAACCCAACCACCAAGGAGTCCAGGAAGTTGCCAGGTTCTGATTTACTAGCAGAACACGAGTTCTTCCATGGATTCGGTTACAGCTCCACGACTGATGACTATAAAATAGTACAAGGAGCTTTCTTTAAAGCAAATGATGGCTCTAAGGAATGTGTATTGGAGATATTTTTGCTCCGATCTGGTTCTTGGAGAAGGGTTCCTAGCAAAGATGTTCCCAAGTTGGATGGAGCTGGAATCTATCTAAACGGTTCTGTTCATTGGATCGTGAACCGTGGAATTGGAAGTAGGACAGAGCAAGCGATCATTCCATTTGGTTTGGCCACAGAAACATTTGAAGAGGCAATTCCAATCCCCAAAGTCGAAGGTATAGTTTTTTAGGGTCTGGGGATTCATGGGGGACGCCTATTTGCGTACGATGTCACTTGGAGACCTCGTTTCGAGGCTTATATCATGAATGAATATGGGAAAGGGGAATCTTGGACAAGATTGTTCAGCGTCCTGACTGACGGGTTACCTGCCTGTCAATTTTATATGATCCCGATAGCCTACACCCAGAGCAAAAACATTGTTTTCCAGATGGATGTGTCGGAGATGATTTTGTTCAATCCGGAGGATGGTACTTACAAGAATTACCCCATTGAAGAGGATGATAATGTTGAGTCTGCTATATATGTGGAAACTCTTGTTTCCCCCCACGTTGGCCATGAGCCATGAAGGTACAAGCTTTGCGTGTGCTGGTTTAGCAAATTCTGTTTATTACACATAGTGCCCCCGAAGAGTTCTTACAGTCGTGTATCTTTCTGGTTCGTGAGTCGTAGTAATTAAATTTGATTTCACTGTCTCTAGTCCCTTCCACTCCAACCTGTGAATGTTTAAGGGTATGCGGAAAGATCTAATAGCAAGATGAATATGAAGGTAACTGATTATCTTCATCTCCTGCAGATTTTACACCAAGCATGCTGCATTGCCTTAGGTACGTTTGAAACTTTTATGTTTTCACTCCTTTTGATCTGCTGCAGATATCCTCTGCATGTAAAGAATAAAAGAAGAGGGATACAATATTTCCCTTCATACCTTTAGAGCAGTGATCTTACATACGTAAATATATATTCCACAAAGATGAGAGAACCAACCAACAGCCCTTTCCCAACTGCGAGTTCCGATCTATCTAATTACTCAAAATGAGATTCTACATTCTATTTGCTAGCATTAACACAACATTCTGAAGAGAATGTCATCAAGAAGAAGAAGAAAAAGCAGAAGAAGAAATGGTCATCCAGTTGAGATCACATCAATCTATCTTATAAGTCCAGTACATTGTTTTGGTACGTGACAGGCCAAATTACAGGCAGAACAATACAATACTAAGCCATCATCCTACATCTCTTTTTGAACCATTTTTGCATCGAGCGATTCTATTGAGAATAGGAAAGAACAATGATATGATGACATAGACCTAGACAAATCAAACTATGAACGGTAAATAGTGCTGTTCTGACAAAAATCTGAATCGGGCAAACTTTAGACTTCGATTTCTGTAACATCCCGGGCCCCACTGTGTAATATTGTCCGCTTTGGGTCACCCGCTCTGGCGTGGACGAACCGCCATCCCAGCCACGGTCTTTTCCCTCACGGCTTTAAAACGCGTTACACAGTTAGAGGGACCCAAACCTTATAAGTTAACCAAGACCTCCCTCCCTAGGCGATGTGGGACAAGAGAGGAGGTTGTCACACTCTCCACCTCTTAACAGAATAGCGTCCTCGCTATGGCCCCACGGGCATCAGAACAGCATTCAAGTTGTGGTCCCACACGCGGTCGGGAGTCGGCTCTGATACCACTTATAACATCCCGGGCCCCACTGTGTAATATTGTCCGCTTTGGGTCACCCGCCCTGGCGCGGACGCACCACCATCCCAGCCACGGTTTTTTCCCTCACGGCTTTATAGAATTCTTGGGTCATGTGATCTCGAAAGATGGCATATTAGTGGACCCAAAGAAGGTTGAAGCAGTTGTTAAGTGGAATCGTCCAACAAATGTTACAGAAGTGAGAAGTTTTCTTGGGCTAGCCGGCTACTATAGGCGATTTGTAGAGGGGTTCTCAAAGATTGCTGGTCCACTTACCCGTCTAACTCAGAAGAAAGTTAAATTTGAATGGTCAGACCAATGTGAACGCAGTTTTCAAGAGTTGAAGAGACGGCTGGTGTCGGCTCCTATTCTAACTCTACCTTCTGGAAGTGGCGGCTTCGTAATCTACTGCGATGCATCCAAAGAAGGTTTGGGTTGTGTTCTTATGCAAGATAGCAAAGTTGTTGCTTACGCTTCTAGACAATTGAAATTACATGAGAAAAATTACCCCACTCATGATTTGGAGTTAGCGGCGGTTGTGTTTGCCTTAAAGATATGGCGGCACTATTTGTATGGTGAAAAATGTGAAGTCTTTACCGATCACAAGAGTCTGAAGTATATCTTTACTCAGAAAGAACTAAACATGAGGCAAAGAAGATGGCTAGAACTTTTGAAGGATTATGACTTGTCCATTAATTACCATCCGGGTAAAGCTAATGTGGTAGCGGATGCTTTGAGTCGTAAATCATTTGGAAATATGGCAGCTTTGCTCACTTCTCAGAAATCTATTCTTGAAGATATGAGGAAGTTAGACTTGGAGGTGTTGGTGCAGCAGCTTGGTGCTCAATTAGCTAATCTTCAAGTACAACCTATGTTGATTGACAGAATTAAGGCTAAACAGAATGAAGATCCACAATTACAAAAAATTAGAGAAGGTGTGGAAGCTGGAAGACAAGTGGATTTTAGTTTACATGTAGATGGATCCTTGAGGTTTTGTGGTCGACTATGTGTTCCTGAGGACTCAAAGCTGAAAAAGGAGATCCTGCAAGAAGCTCACAATACTAGATTTTCAATTCATCCGGGAAGCACTAAAATGTATAGGGACTTGAGAGAAAACTTTTGGTGGATCAACATGAAAAATGATATTATAAAATTTGTCGATCAATGTTTAGTTTGCTAGCAAGTGAAAATTGAGCATCAGAAACCAGGTGGACAGTTGCAACCTTTAGAGATACCTAAATGGAAGTGGGAGCATATTGCCATGGACTTTGTAGTCGGTCTACCGAGGACACCAAGTGGTAAGAATGCTATATGGGTGATTGTTGATCGATTAACTAAGTCTACTCACTTTTTGTCATATCGATTTGGCCTTTCAATGGAAGATATGGCAAAGCGATATGTTAATGAGATAGTGAAGCTTCATGGAGTTCCAGTAAGCATTATTTCTGATAGGGATCCTAGGTTTGTGTCTAACTTTTGGAAGAGTTTACAAGGAGCATTGGGCACTAAACTCAACTTGAGTACAGCTTTCCATCCACAAACAGATGGATAGTCAGAGAGAACGATCCAAACATTAGAGGATATGTTGAGATCATGCATCATTGACCTCGGCGGTTCTTGGGATGAACATCTACATTTGGCAGAATTTTCTTATAACAACACTTATCACTCCAGCATTAAGATGGCACCCTTTGAAGCTTTATATGGCCGAAAATGCAGAAGTCCTATTTGTTGGGACGACGTTGGTGAGAAAAGACTAACTGGCCCGAGTTCATTCAACATTCAGAAGAGAAAGTTAGGTTGGTTCGGGAACGTCTTAGAACGGCTCAAAGTCGTCAGAAAAGTTATGTGGATCTGAAAAGACGCAAGTTAGAATTTAATGTGGGGGATCACGTATTCTTAAAAGTTTCTCCTACGAAGGGTGTAATGAGATTTGACATACATGGGAAGTTAAGTCCAAGGTACGTGGGACCATTCTTGATCGTAGAGAAAATTGGTGAACTCGCTTATAAATTGGCTTTGCCACCGGCATTATCAGGTGTCCATAATGTGTTCCATGTCTCTTTGTTGCGGAAATATGTTCCAAATCCTGAACATGTGCTAGACTTTACACCATTGAGATTACGGGAGAACTTGACATATGAGGAGCATCCTATTCGCATTGTCGATAGGAAGGATCAAGTATTGCGGCGACGAACCATTCCTTATGTAAAAATACAATGGCAAAACCATACCGAGAGGGAGGCTACTTGGGAACTCGAGGAGGAGGCAAGACACAAATACCCTCACTTGTTTCATGATTAAAGTACATGTAAATTTCGAGGATGAAATTTTTTAAGGATGGTAGAATGTAATATTATGCAATAATGTAATATTATGTTAGTGGGCCCCAAAAGAAGAAACTGAAAAAGAAACTGAAAAGTCAGTAAAACAAAAAGGAGAGGGGAGAGGGCTCGGTTAAATAGAAGCCGAGAGTTCCCTCGACCAAAAAGAAAAGAAAGAAAAGACGAAGAAGAGGAAGGAGAAGAGAAAAGGGGAAAAAAGGAAAGGAATTTTGGCACGTGCACGTCTCGGATGCCTCGCCAAGCCGACTCGACTCCATAACACAGCACCCGGTAAGAGATCAAGCCCCTTGTTTGTTCGATTGAAGTAATTTTTGGATTTAGGACTTAAATTCGAAATTTTTGGAAAACTGAGCGGCGAAGTCTAATTTTGGAGTCGTTGAGCCGTGTATTTTTGCAAGAATGGTAATTTAGGGTGTTGTGGAGCCGTGGGATTTTACGGATCGTGATTTGAGCTTATGGTTTGTCCGAAAAAAAATTTCAAAGTTTCCCGCGCGCAGTGAACAGTACGCGTCCAGCAGCTTTGGGCCCGTATTTTGTCATTTTTCGGCTTGATTTTGGGATGGTCAAGTTGGGATTCTTGTGATATGTTTCAAGGGCTCTCTATTGAATATAAGTACGTTTAGATCGGGGTTCGGAAGAAAAAGTTAAGGCTTGATCAAGTTTTGCGTTTAAACTTCATGTTGCAAATGGCTTGAACAATCGCTTTGGTTATGCGATTTGTTAGCGCGTAGAAGTCCTTTTCTTGGAGTTAAGGCGTAACTTAGTCATTTTGTAGTCGAGATAGAATAGATTTTAACATTATTTTTTGGTTATTTGATATGGCTTTGAGTTCGACGATACGAGTATTGTTCATCGTTTGGTCATAGACGACAAGGTGAGTGGTACTATATCTTCTTTGGTTTTATAAAATAATGTCTTGAAGTATATATATGTATATATATTGAATTGAGAAGGGCATTTTTATTGCATAAAAGCCAGATCGAGCAATTGCTACCCTTTGGTTGATTGTGAATCTTTGAAAATCACATTATACAAGGTTTGTGGAGAAACATATATGAAATTGCTTTGCGACAGATTTATAAAAATGTTTATGATGATTTGAGAAACGGATATGAAATGGATGATGGGCTATGTTGCAAAATGTTATTTGTTTGGTTTAAGACATTGATTTCTGGATTGGGTTTCTGGTATTGGAGAATGGTTATTTATGCTCAATATGACTGTGAACCCAGTGAGGGGTTTTGGGTATGCATACCAGGTTTAGGATATCCTTCTGGGCCTAGCCACCGGCTTTGTAGGTGGAGACCTTATCAAGGGGAGAATCTTGGTCGCCTTGTCACAAGGCGTTGTGTCGTGACCATGGTTAGTTATTGAGCAAAAGATTGATCGGTGGATAGACCATTGATATGTGTTTTGATTGAGATTATTCAATGGATTCGACCATTGATACTTGACTTTTGATAGCGATTCAAATGAGTTTTCCATATTAGTATAAATTTTTGATGATAAGAAATAACTTTTATATGATTCGATATTTATTTTATATATTGAATTGGTGTTATGAAATTTGGTATTGCTTTGTATACATGCATAGTGGTTGTTCGATCTCGCTTAGAAGATATGTACTATTCAGCTTTGAGCTGTGGTTGCTCATCCCATTCCTCCTTTAATCTTTTCAGGTTCCTCAGCTAGCGGCGAATAGAGTGAGTGCGTAGTCGGTGGGAACTTTTGGGGAGTTCTATTTTGTTTTTGGTATGGTTTAAGGAAGTGGTGCAAATAATACTTACTAGTAGTTGGATCGTCTGAGTTTTAAACGTATATCTCTTTTCTCTTTTGGTGGATTATAGAAACTCTGATGTTGCAACCAATTTGTTGGTTCATCTAATATATATATGGTTTGAGATATATATATAAGTTAATATCAGTTTGTTGGTTGTGTTTGAGGTTGCGTCCTATGTAAAGAAGGACGGCTGTGTCATTCCCATTCTTTGTGGTTTTGGGGTGTGACATTTTTGGTATCAGAGCCTAAGTTTTGATCTTTTTGGGTGTAGTTATGGGATGTTGTGAGGTTGTGTGATAGATTTTATTTTTGCGTTAGTCTTCTAGATTCTAAGGTGTAGTTTCATTCTTGGATTCGGGTGATCATGAGTACCGACTCTGAGACACTTGCCTCGCTTTGTAGGAGTCGCAAAGGCAAGCGGGTCGCTACCCCTGAGGCTAGAGACATGCCTCAAGCTTCTCGAGGTGCGTCTTTGAGAATGAGACTTGAGGACCACTATGATAGGAGTCCTGACTTGCGTGAAGTCAGAGAAGAAGATCAAGAGCCAACCCGTTCAACTGAATTTGAACATACAATGATCCATTGGTATCGCCAAGCAAAGGAATTAACTGGAGATGGAACGACAGGTTCAGGCACTTTTGCCCATTTTAGAAAGGTGAAACCACCCACTTTTGATGGGAAAGCTGATCCTCTTGCAGCTGAGTGTTGGATTAAAAAGATTGATGGGATCTTTGAAGCTGAAGAAGTTCTCGAGGATCGAAAAGTTAAATTTGCCACCCAATACCTGAAAGGTGAAGCAGAGTTTTGGTGGGATGGAATGAAGCCAAGTCTTGGAGGTAGGGATGTTATTATATCATGGGAGGACTTTAAAAAGGTGTTCAATGCTCAATTCTTCCCAAAGTCATTCAGTGCAAAGATGAAGGGTGACTTTGTACATGTATCTCAAGGTGACTCCACTTTGTTTTGGAGTATTCAGTCCGCTTTAATCAGTTGAGTAGATTTGCAGAGCACTTGGTAGCAAATGAAGAAGATAAGGTCGACCATTTCCTAGGAGGGCTCCGACCTGAAATTAATTCCGCACTTGCACCTTTCGTATTAACAACTTATAAGGATGTGCTAGAATGAGCAATCAAGGTGGAACAAAGCATTCTGAAGCACAGCACACAAGGAACGCCTCAACCCAAAAGGTTTAAGCCCACAAATGTGCAAGGTAGCCATGCGATGATAGTGGAAGGCGAAGAGGCTTCGGCCGGCCAGTTCAAAAATCCAAGTAACCAAGGCCCTTGTAATACATGTGGAAATTATCATCACGGTGAGTGTTATCGGAAAATGGGAGTATGCTTCTCATGTGGGAAAGCGGGACACATGCTGCGAGATTGTCCTACACGAAGGAATCCTCCTATTGGCAATAGATCATGTAATCTATGTGGGCGACAAGGGCACCTAGCACACCAGTGTTTCAGCGGAGGAATACCCTTTCGTTGGTAGGCCCCAAGAGAACCAACAAAGACAAAGTACAAGTGGGAAAGTTTTTGCAATGACGAAAGAGGATGCGGCAGCATCTAACGCAGTGGTTGCAGGTAATATTTCTATTGCCTCGCATTGTGCTTATGCGTTATTTGACCACAGTGCTACGCACTCCTTCATTTCAATTGAATTTGCAAAGAAGCTTGATGTGTTGCCCTGACCCTCTTGAATGTGAATTGTGTGTTGATACTCCTACGGCGATTTCTTAGTTGGTCATCATGTGTTCAAGAGATGTGTGATTCAGATTAACAATGTTGAAATGCCTGTGGATCTAGTGGAGTTAAATATTCGAGATTTCGATGTTATTATAGGGATGGATTGGTTATCTACCTATCGTGCGATTGTTGACTATTTTTCAAAGAAAGTTATATTTAGACTTTCGAATCAACCCGAATTCTCTTTTTCGGGAAGTTGTCAAAACACTCCTCCAAGGTTGATCTCGGCTTTGCAAGCAAAGAAACTTTTGAGAAAAGGGTGCTATGGTTATTTGGCTTGTGTAAAGGACACAAGTAAGGTCATAGTAAAGTTGGAAGATGTTCTGTCGTTAGAAAGTTTCCAAGTGTATTTCCTAAGGATTTACCAAGCTTGCCTCTTGATAGAGAAATTGAGTTTTGCATTGAATCGGATGGCACCCACTGAATTGAAAGAATTGAAAACGCAGCTACAAGAGCTTTTGGATAAGGGTTTCATCAGACCCAGTGTTTCACCTTGGGGAGCTCCTGTTCTATTTGTGAAAAAGAAGGATGGTAGTATGCGGCTTTACATAGATTATCGAGAGCTTAACAAGGTAACGGTAAAAACGAAACCATGGCTTTGATCAACTTCAGGGAGCTCAGGTATTTTCCAAGATCAACCTTCGTTCTGGGTATCATCAATTGAAGATAAAGATAGATGATGTGCCTAAAACTGCTTTCAGAACAAGGTATGGCCATTACGAATTTCTTGTCATGCCTTTTGGATTAACAAATGCGCCTGCTGCCTTCATGAACTTGATGAACAGGGTGTTCAGGGAATATCTAGACAAATTTATTGTGGTGTTCATTGATGACATCCTAGTATATTCGAAGAGTTTAGAGGAACACGAACAACACTTGAGGTTTGTCTTGCAAACTTTGCATGAAAAGAAGTTGTATGCCAAATTTAGTAAGTGTGACAACCTCCTCTCTTGTCCCACATCGCCTAGGGAGGGAGGTCTTGGTTAACTTATAAGGTTTGGGTCCCTCTAACTGTGTAACGCGTTTTAAAGCCATGAGGGAAAAGACCGTGGCTGGGATGGCGGTGCGTCCGCGCCAGGGCGGGTGACCCAAAGCGGACAATATTACACAGTGGGGCCCGGGATGTTACAATTTCGATCCTAAGACAGAATTTGTATCAAACATGGGTGACACCACAAACGATAATGCTGGTGTCTCTATAGCAAATAATCTCTGTGGCTATGTTTGGAAACCAGGATAAAAGATAGGATGCGATAAATGTTATCGTTTTCGGTGTTTTGGTTACTGTCCATAACAGAATAAGATCGGCTAAAATAAGGATGTAATCCGGATGAAAAGATCCCGTGTGGAGTGTGGGATAAAGGTTCTTACGTCTTGCCATCAAAGCTCCTTCCTGAGAAGCCCTAACCTCTCCTCCTTCTCTTCTCCTTTTCCAGAGCTCTTTTCTTCGGCTACAATCAGACAAAGAGGCGAGGCAGCGTGCTTCGGCATCACTCATAGGTACCGACCTCTGTCGCGGGTAACAACAACTGACGTTTTTCACTGCTTATCGTTGCTTATTTTTTGCACGATTTTAAGGTTTCAGAATTTTTGCTCGGCTTTTATTTTTCTCAATGCCCCTTTATCTGACAAGCCGCAAGGTGGAGCGTGCGTCGAATATGTCGGACTACTGCTGGAAGCAAAATTTACTCGGTAAGAATCAGCAGACCAAAGTTGGCTTCGTCTGATCTGCTTCGGTTTCCACTGAAGTTACCAAATCATTGTTCTATCTCCCAATGTATTGAAATTTGTCTGTTGATCCTGTTTGCTTTTTATGTGGTGTTGCTGCTGAATCGGTCGTCCATCTCTTCATTGAGTGTACTTTTGCGATGACCATATCGGTGTCCATTTGACTCTGAAACTAAGTGTGATGTTAGGTATAACCGTATAGGTTGCACAACGAGACGTGGACATCTTTCAGCCGTAATATTTGTTGGTAATTATTTGTCACTTGGGGCATTTTGCTCATGAGAGCTTGTAAGCAGGTTTAGTCACCGGTTTTGCGGATTTGGGGAAATAAATACTTACTTATCAAAAGAATTTAAAAAGATAACTCATCAAAACACGAGTTTATTTGCCGTGAATTTTAACTCGTGAACTTTCTCGTTAAAGCAGAAATAATCATGTTAAATAACCAAATATTTTGAAAATATTTCATTGAACTTGAAATGGTGGTAGTGACTAATATTTGTATATTTATATAATGAGAGCGTGCTATATTTTCCTCTTCTTTTTTTTTTTTTTTTTTTTTCCAGTTAGCTCCGTAATTTTGAAAGGTTTGTACCGTGGGGTTTTAAATGATTTTGTTAGTATCTCACTTGACAATTTGTTCTTGCATATTGTTGTTTATGTTCTTTTTCCTCATTATATACAGCTCACAATGATAGCAAAGAAATTAACATACTGATATTTAAGGAGAAGAACCTGCAGATGTTGCTTATGTGTATGATGTATATGATTATGGTGTGAACTATTGCTAGAAGGCATTGCCATAAGCATATATTGAAGGATCACACCATTTCTAGAAGCTAAGTTAATTTAGATCATTTTGACCACCTCAAGGGTAGTCCCACATATAGTCAAAGATGAATAACTTGTTGTATAATCTGTTATGTGACTTGAAAGATTAAAGTGGTATTGGGTGGGATCACGAAATGCATAGTGTTGTTATTCACTTAGAGGATAGTTGGCAAAAATATCCTAAGGTGTGTGTCACTTTTCATTTTTTTTCTTTAGTACTTGTTTCCTTTTTAATGATAATATAATCTCTTTGTAGAGAATCAGTTCTTTTAGAGGGAAGCCCTTCCCTCAACATGTTCAACTAACAATCATATTTGGAAAGGACTATGCCAAAGGAAATCTCATCGAAGACACTTTAGAAGCTCATTTAGCTTTAGACCTCCATAAGGTAAGAATCATCGTGATAAGACTTGGGCCTTTAAGAAGGATAAAAAAGGGCTAAGCAAGTGATAAATGGGCTATTGGATTAATTTATATTCTAGGTACTTTTTGACTCTTTGAAAATGCTAGTGCGAGGATGGAGGATTGTTAGTTGCATTGGTCATACTCAAAATTCAGACAATGATGAGAAAATAATCAATGATGAGTTTCTTTTAAATGTCTCTAAGTAGTAAGTACCGTGGAGAATAATATTATGTTGAAAAATTGTGAAAAATCTTAAGATCATTTATCTCAATTTTGGATTTGAAGTAGATTTATAGGAAGAAATCTATGGAAATGCTTATCTAAGTGACGAGCGATGAGAATGACTTATCATTCTAGGCTAAGATATACAAGCTTATATATCTTTGCTTAGAACAACTTTTGTCTATCTTTAGTGTAATTGTGACTTTTGTGATGGTATTTTTGCTTGGTTAATGGTGTGTGTGTATATATATAGGTTTCTTGTGTAGTTCTTTGTAGTTTTATGGCATTGAACAACATCGAGCAATGTTCTTTTGTATTGTTTGACGTTGTTCAATGCTATAAAACAACAAATAGACTACTTAAGATACCTAATATTTATAGGCACAGTTGACCAAGCTTAAAAATCATCACTTAAGTTGCAATTAAACAAAAGATAGATAAAATTCATTCGAAGCAAATACATACAAGCCACTATACTCTTCTCTATTTCTTGGAGAAGCATTTCCACAATTTCCTTATTATCATGTCTTGAAAATTGATAAAGGAGATGAATGTTCTCAAGATCCCTCGCAATTTTTTGGCATAATTTTATTTAATCCATGTTACTTATACACATATAAAGAAGCTCATCATTGCCCAAATCTTTAGAATGTCCAATGCGATTAGCAATCATTTGCATCCTTCACTAGCTTTTCTTAAGAAAGACCAAAAGTGCCTACATTCTCAACTAATCTAGCAGCCCATTTATCACATGCTTTAAGCTCCCTTTTCCTTGATGGCTCCAAATAATGTTGTCTTAATGATGATGGTGGTGTCAGTTTTGACTCACACCATTAGTTGTCTCATCATCACGATACTCGCCTTGTTGATGGTCTTTAGTCGCATTATCCTCTAAAAGGTTTTCACTGAAAATTCCATTGGTACTGTCCCTTCCAAATGTGGTTGCTAGTCGATCATATTGAGGGAAGGACTTCTTTCACAAAGAAGAAGCATCTTGTTCTCTCTACACTATGTTTTTGTGATCACACCCAAAATCACTTTGAACTTTTAAGTCATGTATCATATTATACAATATTTCCAATTTCTTCATCTTTGACTCAATGTGAGGACTATCCTTGAGGTGGTCCAAATGATCAAAACAAGCTTGGCTTCTACAAATGTGCAATCCTTTAATATATGCTTATGAATTGTGCCTTTCATTGGCAGCATACGTCAATATCATATACATCACACACCGGCTAAATTTGAAAGTTCATCTTCTCTAATATCAATATGCTAAAAACTTCTTCATTATTATCCTTATAAATCTCTAATGAGAGAAAAAGAAATAGAAACATTGGCTTAGAACTAATTGGCGGGTGAGATTATAGCAAAATTTTCGTAGCGTTTCAAACTAACGGAGCTAATCGAAAAGGAAGAGTAATATATGGCATGTTCTCCTCATCATAGGACATACAAATTTTGGCTATTAACACCATTTCAAGTGTAGTGAAATATTTTCAAAATATTAATTATCCAACATGATTATTTTTCACTATTACAAGTTGAAATCCTGATTGACCAAAAAAAAAGTTTAAATCCTGATCAAATAAGCTCATGTTTGTGGTCAGTCATTCTATTAATTTTTTTGATTATTATTTTCCACCTCATACACAAAGGTGGACTAAGCCTGATTACGAGTTCTCATGAGCACAATTACAACTAACAAGAATGCCCCAAGTGGCACATAAGGACCAATGGTTATTACAGCTTAAAGCTTTTCACTGTGCAATCTGCAGAGCACAAGAATGGACATGCATATGATCCTCCAAAAAGCAAATGATCCACATGAAAAAAGCAAACTGCATGAATTTGCAGAGGTGAAGAATGTTCCTCGAAAATGAACAATCAAGGAAGAGATGATCCTTCAATCTCACCACATGACAAGCAGACAAGATCAACAGAAAAATCTCAAGATCTTATTCTATCTTTTATCGGCATCCTATCGCATACGAAAAGTCAAAAGATAATAGAATGCTTTGGTACTAACCCACCTGTGGTCTTTCTAGCCGAAAAAAAAAAAAAAGTCACCTTTGGTCTTACTCATTCTTAGCAAACTCCACGCGCCGCTTACTGTGTAGATTTTGTTTACAGGAGCAGTCCAGATTATCAAGAACATATTATACGCAAACTCCACCTTGTGGCTTGTTAGAGAATGGGTGCATTGAGAAAGAAAAGACAAGAAGCGCAAATTCGCAAGTCCTCAAAGCGTACCAAAAATTAGAAACAAGAAGCAGTGGAAAATGTTGAAATGTTGTTACCTGCGACAGAGGAGTTGGCTGGTGCCGAGGTACTGCCAGAGATGATGATCTAATTAACTCCCCAAGGAAAGAAGTCTATGTAAGGTTTCATTCGTTTCGTGGAAAATAATGTTCAGAAAAATATTTTTAGGATTTTCCGGTATTCGTTTCACAAAAAATGAACTAGTCATGAAAATATCAAATTTTTAATTATTTTTCTTTCTTTATTTTGTTTTTATTTCTGTCTTGATTGGTTGCAGACGACTGGCCACAAGTGAGCCTGGAGCTAGCCAGCCTCGGGCAAGCTCATGGCTCATCAACCTCTAGGGATCTTGCCGCTTACTTGATCAGTGACGAGTTAGGGCTTGAGCTTGCCATTCACCGTGGAATTTGGCAAGCCTCGTGTAAAACGCGCGTGTAGCGCTGGTGATGGCGTCTTTGATTGCAACATCTGCTTGACTCAAGACTTTAAAGGAATGTCAGAATTTGACACTTACAATTAATCAGTATTGCTATGCAACGGGGCAAGCTGTCAACTTAAACAAGTCAGGCGTTTATTTCAGTAAAAATTGTCCCCCACTACTTAAGAGGAATATGGCTCAAGAGCTGAGAGTGCATGTTTTTGACAAGACAGGGAAATACCTAGGTATCCCTACAGAATGGGGACAATCTAAAAAAGAATTATTTGCATGGATACTCACCAGAGTGAATTCAAAGCTGGAGGGTTGGAAGGAAAAATTACTTACCAAAGCAGGAAAGGAGGTTCTGATTAAGAGTGTGGTGCAGGCCATCCCCACCTATGCCATGTCGATCTTCAAGCTACCCTTGTCCATCTGCAGAGCAATAGAAAGGCGAATTGCGTCATTCTGGTGGCAGAAAGGAGACTCAAAGAAAGGAATTCACTGGAAGAATTGGGAAGCTATGAAGACAAGAAAGGATGAAGGAGGGATGGGGTTCAAAGACTTAATTACCTTTAATTGTGCAATGCTGGGTAAACAGGTCTGGCGTCTACACAAGTCCCCGGATGCGTTATGGAGTAAAGTTTTAAAGGGCACATACTTCCCTTATGGAGATATATGGAGTGCACAGAAGGGCCAGCGATCCTCTTGGGGCTGGCAAAGTATCTTGTTGGGCGAGACTCTATGAAATCAGATGTGAAATGGTTAGTTGGGGATGGTAAATCAATCAAAATAAGGGAGGATAAATGGTTATCACAGAGTTAACAAAGGGAATCAGCAAACCCAACAGAACCAACTATGGTTGAAGATTTGATAAACGAAGACACTCGAACTTGGAAACAGACTCTTATTCATCAGTACTTTGAAGAGAAAGTAGCAAGCGAGATTCTAGCTGTTCCCTTGAGTAAAGATCCCAAACCAGACAGTAGAATATGGACAGGAAATTGCAAAGGAGAATTCACGGTGAAAAGCGGATACAACAGATCCCAATCATCGACTATTAGACCAAATTCACAGAAAGCCTCGTGTTCTTACCAGCCCCCACGATCTTTATGGACGCAGATTTGGAGTCTCTCCATCCCATCGAAAATCAGAACCTTCCTCTGGAGCATTTGTCAAAGTGCCATTCCCACAAGGGAGAACCTCTACAAAAAGAAGATCAGCCCAGATCCTTTATGTCCGATATGTCATACGCATATTGAAACCACCGAACATCTCTTCCTATTATGCAGGTGGACTAAAGAGATCTGGAAAAACATCAGGCTACAGGAGACGAATATGTTGAAACAAATCAAAAGGCTAGATCAGTGGCTTTCGGCAGCATTAGTATCACGCAAGGGTTCACCTGAAAGAGAGTTCATCGCAGGGATCCTATGGCAGATCTGGAAGGCTCGAAACGCACGGATCTTCAGAGGAAAAATCCCAAGCCCGACGGACGTCCTCTATCTCGCACAAACCCAGAATTTAGCTTTCAGCAGAGGAAGAAAGAAAAACCTAAATCAGACTACATCCCAACGCTTGCAGGTCTGGACTCCACCGGGAAAAGGTCAATTGAAAGTGAACATCGACGCCTCATGGGTAGGGAGAATACCTGTTCGGTGGCGGAATCGCAAGAGATGAAGGGATCGGTCGTTGATGGCTTTGCGGCGGAGGCTAGGGCTTCATCGTCGGCGGCGAAGCGGAAGCCCTTTTACACGGATTACGCTTTATCTCGAATTGGAAGTCGTCGCACGTGAAGGCACGAAGTGAAGCAGTTCCCCTTACCTGTGAAAGCGACGGTTTAGCGGTGGTGAATTTCGTCATGGGCCGGGCCGAGATCCCATGGAATTTAAGAGAGATAATTCAACGCCGCCGACAAGAGCTCTTGCAGGCCAAAACGTAAAAGTAATCTACTGTCCACGGGAGGCAAATCAAGCTGCGGATTGGCTGGTACGAACTCATTGTGCAAAGAAACTTCCTCCAAATTGGGTTCATATACCCCCTCTATCTCTATGGAATATTTTAGTTTCAGAATGTAACCCATCGTTGTGTTCTAAGACTACTTAAGCTAATGCATCAGTATCTTCTTTGACCAAAAAAAAAAAAAAAAAAAAAACTTGCAATGATTGCTTAACCGAAATAATTGTGAATGGACACCTTGGTAGCTGGTTCGACTAACGTTTTGATTGCGACTACTGTTCCACTCTTCTTATTCTTGCATTCGATTGTTGATTTTAGTCAAACTACTAAGTTGATGTCGACGCTTGTCAACTTGACTAACATCTATTTAAATTCGAATGAGGCGAAAATGGTTGAGTCTAGTGACAAAATTCCACCTCCCCTTCCTGTCATTTTTCTCTCGTTTTCCCTTCTGTGAAGAAGGAACGCGGTCTAGACACGGCTCACTGGTCTTCGTCTTCGCAAGGAGAGCGTCCACCCGGACAAACGTCACTTTCGGACATTAAATTATTTTATCGACGTGGCCAGTTTTCAAACTTCCAAGCTCATACGATATTATTTATCTAATAATAATGACAATGGTAGACATTCTGTACTAAAAGTAATAATTCAAGTGTGATTCATCCGTACTAAAAGTAATGATTCAAAAGTGCTTGAATCACATCATTCCATGGGTTCTAATGTGAAATTGCAGACAGAACCCATAATTATATATGATAAAAAAAAATTGAAGATAGTGAGTAAAAAAGGAGATAAATGATAAAGGTCGAGGAGATATATATATTTCTGTATTCCTTTTAATTTTGACAATAAAAAATAGGCTTAAATTCGAACTCGTCAATGGAATGGGAAGAAATAATAGGACCCAAGCCACACATTTTTACAGATTTTACGTACTTTGATTGATTCCATTTGCCGCATATTCTACTAGAAAATGGCACCATAAAAAGCATGGAGGAGGGGCGTGTCTATGGCGTCTAGCGGGCGCCGTGTCCCAACCGGCAAGTTATCCTAAACGTCGCCGATTCTTTAAGGTTCAGTACGAAGCGTTGTAATTAGTTGTTCTACCATAAAGATCCGTTATCTATAGCATTTTGGGTTTATATAAGATGAAAAAAAAAGTGGTTACAAAGAACTCGTTTATGGAAAATATAATTGCGCTATTTTCACTTTATAATATGTATCAACATTTATGCCTTGTTGATAAATTGGTACCAAAAATATGAAAAAATCACACAAATGATCCCTAAAAGACTTTTGGTAATGTTCGACTTAGTCATCCAATTATATAGAAAAATGTTTATTATTGTTCCTGAACTTGAATTAATAGAATGACAGTATTGAATATTTTCATATAATTTAGGAATTAAGTTGAATATGTACTAAAAGTCTAAAAATTACTCGAACAAATTAAGAACTCACAGATTATATTATATTTTGAACTAAAATTTAAAGATTATATTGAATAAATTAAAAATTTAGGATCATAGGGTCAATGGGGCCAGATTGTCGTTATCCCTGAAATATTTAAGGGACCCCCTAAGGAAGTTGCCTCATCCTTTCCCACGAAATTATTAGGTGTCCGCCACCGTCCAGCGTCCACCTTCTCCTTTCTCCTTTCTCCTTTCTCCTCGCTCTTCTTCTTGTGATGATCTCTGCGGAAACGAACTGCTTCACGTCGCTCCACCGGAAAGTCCAGAGCGATCGCGGTGGCAGGAATCCATGGACCCTGATCTCTACAGAGCCGCGCGGTCCGGGGACGCCTCGTTCCTGGAGGGGATGGACGGCAGCTCCACCCTGCTCTCGCAGGTGACCCCGAAGCAGAGCACCATCCTCCACGTCGCGGCCGAGTTCGGGCGAGCCGACTTCTTCAGAGCAGCCACGAGGCTCTGCCCATCGCTCTTCGACAGGACCAACTCGAAGCAGGAGACCCCGCTTCAGGTGGCGGCCAAAGTGGGTTGCTCCCAGCTGGTTGACTTCGCCGTTGACCACGCCAGGAGGGCGTACGCGGATCTTGAGAGCCAGGACGGGCGCGACGGGGGGCTCAAGAAATTGCTCCGGATGGTCAATTTGGAGGGCGACAACGCGTTGCACTTGGCCGTGCGGAACGGGCATTGCTTTGTGGTGAAGTCGCTGGTGGAGGCCGACGCTGGGCTCTTGGACTGCGTGAACTGCGCTGGGGAATCGCCCTTTTACATCGCCACGGCGAAGGAGCATAGCAAGATCGCCAAGCTGATACTGCGCCACTCCGAGAGTTGCTTGTCTAAAGGCCCTAATGGAATGACTGCTCTGCACGCTGCTCTGTATTATCAGCTCAATGGTAATTCATGTCTCATAACCCACACTTGTTAAAGGCTTTTAGTTTTTTATTGTTCTTGCCACTGGTTTTTCCGTGTCTTTGCTGGCTTTGGAGGAAGAACTTTGCTGGCTCAAGGAACTGGTCAATTCTTTTGTTAATTTGTTAGATTCAAAATTGTAGGTTGTGATTGTCTGATCAGGGTACTAGTGTAAAAGGAAGCCAGTGAAAATCTTCACCTGAGAGTACATTGCATGATGTGCTTATGAATCACTTGGACGAGGAAGTTCTTTGATTAGTGGTGACAGATAAGTGAAATGCCTCAAAAAATGGGAATACTTGGTGGGTGAAATGTGTTTGACAGTTAGATGATGATGAGGTTCGAAATTCAGCTCCTTGAGTACTCTTCATCCTACGATTTTTTTAGCACAGTTAATGGTAGGATGGGAAGTTTATATATCTAGAACAGGAAGCAAGGCTGTCCCTTGAATCCCTTGACTTGATTACTTTTCTGCTGAAAGAAGATTTTTACCGTGCAGTCTTGCAAATATCAAAAGTTAATATCAATTAGCATAACTTGCAGAGAAGGCGACCTCTTGTTTTTGCTTTTAGTTGTGGTAGTTATGGTAAAACCAGTCAACAAAATTGGTTATGTGATAGTCTGTCCGGGGGACTTTAAACAAGTGGGTCGCATTCGACACCCAGTAATAATTTGCCACATTATTTGGTACACCAGCCTGTCATTTTTGTATACTAGCAATGCAAGCTGCAGACATGCTTGTTTGTCTGGAATACTTGCTATATCAGCAAGATTAGTTTAGATGTCTGTTTAGGAAAAGAAAGGACTCCAGTTATTTTTGGAAGTATTCAAGGTTGCAACTTTGCTGTCTGGCCTTTTCATTTGCTTGAGATTTGAATTGGCTGCAATAACAGTACATTGTTGGCTGATTAACTATGAAGGGAGGCTTAGCTAATTGACTTGGTAATGTCTTAATTTAAGTGAAGGTTAATGGAGAGATGCAGAGTCTAGATCCTGGCAATGGAAAAGAGTCTGTCCCTCGGTTCCTTCCTAACTTGTCTGCTGCTGAAGATGTCCCAAGCTGCGGACAAGCCTGTTTGCTTAAGAGTGTAGTTAGATCTAGAAGGTTGAATAGTTTAAAACAAGATTTAACAGGAAAAACTTGTCTAAGCGGCTATAGAAGTTCATAAGCTGTTGTCATTTGATCAGGCATTATGAAGAAGATTGTAAAGGAAAGAGCAGACATGATACAAGAAGGAGATGCCCTCGGCTGGACTCCTCTTCATTATGCTGCTCACTTTGGCAATGTCCACGCAATTAAATTGTTCTTAGAGTACAAAAGTTCAGCAGCTTACATCCCAGGCAAGGATGAAGAATCGGCCCTCCACATTGCGGCATTTGGAGGCCGCACCTCTGTCATGGAAGAGGTCCTAAGATATTGTCCTGACACTTGCGACTTGCTAGACAACAAGGGAAGAACTGCTCTCCATGCTGCTGTTTTAGGAGGGCAAGAGAAGGCCGTTCGGTTCATTTTGGGGCTCCCAAATCTTGTGGGCCTTGTGAACGAGGCAGATGAAGATGGGAACACGCCTTTGCATCTGGCTGCCATGTACAGAAAGTACAGCATCATAGCGATCCTTGCTCGGGACAGCCGAGTAAACATAAAAGCCACGAACAAGAAGAACTTGACGGCCCTTGGCATTTATAGGAAATATCAAGAGGTACGTTATCTTCTTTTTGATATCACCCTCTTGTTGTTACTTAACAAGAAGCTTTGACATGAAGCAAAGGAATCCAGTTTCAGTTTAGGATTAGCTTATACGGACTACACCAGTGTCTTGAATTTTGGTTGAAGATTTCTGCAGCTGATCGACCTTTGAAGCCTAAGGACTTAAATTTGTGCTACGTGCATTCATGCTAAACTACATAGCGACAGATATCTAGTTCATTTCACATGAAAAATTTCTACATTTTCTTAGTTAATAAACGGACCATTTTGACAAGGCAGTGCTTGTATGCATCAAATTAGCTTTCACGCTTATTTTTAACACTATGTGAATAGTATTCAGACTCTATGCTGAAGTGCATATCATGATTACTGTTCCTTGTATGTAGAGTGGTTTTGCAGCTGCAAAGGTTTATTTCATGTTGAAAGAGACCTACGGTGTACAAGACATGCAAGCCTGGGTCGACACCAATGTAAAGAAGATGCTTAATCGAGGACCCGATGAAATAGTCCCGACTGAGAACTTCAGCCACAGAGAGACCTCTTCTCATCAAAAAGGCAACATGCTGGAGATCCACCTCCTCGTGGCGATGCTCATAGCCACAGTCACTTTTGCAGCTGCCTTCACGATGCCCGGCGGCTACCACAATAACGGACCGGACGAGGGGATGGCCAGTCTCACCTCGAATCTGGCTTTCAAAGCATTCGTGATCTTTGATACTATGGCGTTCTGCTGCTCAGTTGCCGCCGTGTACCTCCAGTTCGGGACTTCTGGCGGGGGCTACTATGAGCGAGCCCGGTTTATAAAGGCCGCCATGGTGTTCATCTTCATTGCGATACTCGGGATGGTATTAGCATTCGCATCGGCAATGTATGTAGTGCTGGCCAAGAGCATTGGCCTCGGATTGACAGCTTACTTAACGGCTGGGTGCTTTATTGGGACATTCTTTCTCCGGTGGTTCGTGGATCCATTAGGGAAGCCAGATCTAGGATTACGCCCATTGAAGAAGTATCTACGGAACTTGCTCTTCCGGTACGGAATAATCTAATCAGCACGCGTGTAATCCATGTTACACTTCTTAGTCTGTAATTATCTTTGCTAGGATGATATGAATTGTGTAAACTATTGTTGGAATATGCAAACAAATGTGCCTTATTCTTTTGATATTTAGCATACCACGTTATGTGTATAAAAAGAGAAACGGAAATATGAATGTACGTTCTACCCTTGTATGCCAAGATGCAACATTTGATCTGCAAAGGATACAATGGGCATGCACAAAGTGAGAGAGCGGATTATAAGTAGGCAATTTACGGCTCAAATATGGGAAAAAAAAAGGTCCGAAATTTTGGGCTAATGGTAATTTAAGAGAGAGAAGTTTGAATGTACGTTATTACCCTTCTATTCAGTGTCGAAATAATTCATTTCATATTTGGAAAAAATCTTTTAGGACACATTTGCTACAGAATATAGACTCCGGTCGATTTAGGGAAGTGTAGAAAAATTGATTTTTGACTTTTTGAAAAGCTTGTCGAGCAAGGATGGGGTGACCGCTACCATCTCCTGTTTCCGTTTTCCGCCCGGCGTGGCCAAAGATCTGGTCAATCCTCGTCTTGTTGTGTGCTAAGCAAGCGTCTTGACTTAGTTTTATTCTTGAGCAAGCTTCTTGACTTAGTATTACACTTGACTTGTTATATAAGCCTTTGGCAGCAGGAGATTGAAAAGCAAAGAAACAGATCTTTCACTCAAAACCTGCCCAATGAAGAGACTTCTTGCCGAAACAAGCCGAAGCTTGGGCTTTGCTGTGGCCCAAAGCTTCACCGAGGATATCCTCATCGAGATACTCTCGAGGCTACCGGTCAAGTCCTTGGTGCGATTCAAATGTGTAAGCAAGAGATGGCGGTCTCTAATTTCTGAACCTCACTTCGCCAAATTGCACCTGCAAAGGCTCATCTTGGAGAATATAACCCCTAGCCAGAAAATCATCAAAAGCAACCCGCTCCAAACCATAGACTATGAAGCACTCGACAACGATGAGGTCAATAATCATGTGGTGGTGGAGTCTCATGACTTGGGAAAGGATGAACCGTGGGGGCTCGCAGGTTCGTGCAATGGCTTGGTGAGTTTGGCTGTCAACGATGGATTTCTCGTGTATAACCCAACCACCAAGGAGTCCAGGAAGTTGCCAGGTTCTGATTTAGTTGCAGAACACGAGTTCTTCCACGGATTTGGTTACAGCTCCACAACTGATGACTATAAAGTAGTACATGGAGCTTTCTCTAAAGCAAATGATGGCTCTAAGGAATGTGTATTGGAGATATTTTCGCTCCGATCTGGTTCCTGGAGAAGGGTTCCTAGCAAAGATGTTCCCAAGTTGAGTGGACCCGGAATCTATCTTAACGGGTCTGTTCATTGGATCGTGAACCATGGAAATGGAAGTAGGATAGAGCAAGCGATCATTCCATTTGGTTTGGCCACAGAAACATTTGAAGAGGCAATTCCAATCCCCAAAGTCGAAGGTATAGTTTATGAGGGTCTGGGGATTCACAGGGGACGCCTATTTGCGTACGATGTCACTTGGAGACTTTGTTTCGAGGCTTGGATCATGAATGAATATGGGAAAGGGGAATCCTGGACAAGATTGTTCAGTGTCCCGACCGATGGTTTACCTGCCTGTCAATTTTATACGATCCCGATAGCCTTCACCCAGAGCAAAAAAATTGTTTTCCAGATTGATGTGTCGGAGATGATTTTGTTCAATCCGGAGGATGGTACTTACAAGAATTACCCCATTGAAGAGGATGATAATGTTGAGTCTGCTATATATGTGGAAACTCTTGTTTCACCCCACGTTGGCCATGAGCCATGAGGGTACAAGCTTTGCGTGTGCTGGTTTAGCAAATTCTGTTTATTACACATAATGCCCCTGAAGAGTTCTTACAGTCATGTATCTTTCTGGTTCGCGAGTTGTTGTAATTAAATTTGATTTCACTGTCTCTAATCCCTTCACTCCAACCCATGAATGTTTAAGGGTATGCGGAAAGATCTAATAGCTAGATGAATGTGAAGGTAACTGATTATCTTCATCTCCTGCAGATTTTACACCAAGCATGCTGCATTGCCTTAGGTACGTTTGAAACTTTTATGTTTTCACTCCTTTTGATCTGCTGCAGATATCCTCTACATGTAAAGAATAAAAGAAGAGGGACACAACATTTCCCTTCATACCTTTAGAGCGGTGATCTTACATACGAAAATATATATTCCACAAAGATGAGAGAACAACCAACAGCCCTTTCCCAACTGCGAGTTCCAATCTATCTAATTACTCAAAATGAGATTCTACATTCTATTTGCTAGCATTAACACAACATTCTGAAGAGAATGTCATCAAGAAGAAGAAGAAAAAGCAGAAGAAGAAACGGTCATCCAGTTGAGATCACATCAATCTATCTTATAAGTCCAGTACATTGTTTTGGTACGTGACAGGCCAAATTACAGGCAGAACAATACAATACTAAGCCATCATCCTACATCTCTTTTTGAACCATTTTTGCATCGAGCGATTCTATTGAGAACAGGAAAGAACAATGATCTGATGTCATAGACCTAGACAAATCAAACTATGAACGGTAAATAGTGCTGTTCTGACAAAAATCTGAATCGGGCAAACTTTAGACTTCGATTTCGATCCTAAGACAGAATTTGTATCAAACATGGGTGACACCACAAACAATAATGCTGGTGTCTCTATAGCAAATAATCTCTGTGGCTATGTTTGGAAACCAGGATAAAAGATAGGATGCGATAATTGTTATCCTTTTTGGTGTTTTGGTTACTGTCCATAACAGAATAAGATCGGCTAAAATAAGGATGTAATCCGGATGAAAAGATCCCGTGTGGAGTGTGGGATAAAGGTTCTTACGTCTTGCCATCAAAGCTCCTTCCTGAGAAGCCCTAACCTCTCCTCCTTCTCTTCTCCTTTTCCAGAGCTCTTTTCTTCGGCTACAATCAGACAGAGGCGAGGCAGCGTGCTTCGGCATCGCTCATAGGTAACGACAACCCTGTCGTCAGCGCTACGTGCACGTTTTACTGATGTATTTTTTATTGTTTTACCTCTTTCGTACAAACTTCTTTTTTCCTTAAAGAGATTGTTAGATCGTCATCTGCTCTGCTCCGACCTCTGTCGCGGGTAACAACTGACGTTTTTCACTGCTTATCGTTGCTTATTTTTTGCACGACTTTTAAGGTTTAAGAATTTTTGCTCGGCTTTTATTTTTCTCAATGCCCCTTTATCTGACAAGCCGCAAGGTGGAGTGTGCGTCGAATATGTCGAACTACTGCTGGAAGCAAAATTTACTCGGTAAGAATCAGTAGACCAAAGTTGGCTTCGTCTGATCTGCTTCGGTTTCCACTGAAGTTATCAAATCATTGTTCTATCTCCCAACAGAATGATGTATTGAAATTTATCTGTTGATCCTGTTTGCTTTTTATGTGGTGTTGCTGCTGAATCGGTCGTTCATCTCTTCATTGAATGTACTTTTGCGATGACCATATCGGTGTCCATTTGACTCTGAAACTAAGTGTGATGTTAGGTATGGAATGCACAACGAGACGTGGACATCTTTCAGCCGTAATATTTGTTGGTAATTATTTATCACTTGGGGCATTTTGCTCATGAGAGCTTGTAAGCAGGTTTAGTCACCGGTTTTGCGGATTTGGGGAAATAAATACTTACTTATCAAAAGAAATTAAAAAGATAACTCATTCGAAACACGAGTTTATTTGCTGAGAATTTTAACTCGTGAACTTTCTCGTTGAAGCAGAAATAATCATGTTAGATAACCAAATATTTTGAAAATATTTCATTGAACTTGAAATGGTGGTAGGGACTAATATTTGTATATTTATATAATGAGGAGAGCGTGCTATATTTTCCTCTTTTTTTTTCTTCAGTTAGCTCCGTAATTTTGAAAGGTTTGTACTGTGGGGTTTTAAATGATTTTGTTAGTATCTCACTTGACAATTTGTTCTTGCATATTGTTTATGTTCTTTTTCCTCATTATATACAGCTCACAATGATAGCAAAGAAATTAACATACTGATATTTAAGGAGAAGAACCTGCAGATGTTGCTTATGTGTATGATGTATACGATTATGGTGTGAACTATTGCTAGAAGGCAATGCCTTAAGCATATATTGAAGGATCACACCATTTCTAGAAGATAAGTTAATTTAGATCATTTTGACCACCTCAAGGGTCCCGCATATAGTCAAAGATGAATAACTTGTTGTATAATATGTTATGTGACTTCAAAGATTAAAGTGGTATTGGGTGGGATAACAAAATGCATAGTGTTGTTATTCACTTAGAGGATAGTTGGCAAAAATATCATAAGGTGTGTGTCACTTCTCATTTTTTTCTTTAGGACTTGTTTCCTTTTTAATGATAATGTAATCTCTTTGTACAGAATCAGTTCTTTTAGAGGGAAGTCCTTCCCTCAACATGTTCAACTAACAATCATATTTGGAAAGGACTATGCCAAAAGAAATTTCATTGAAGACATTTTAGAAGCTCATTTAGCTTTAGACCTCCATAAGGTAAGAATCATCATGATAAGACTTACCACCACCACCATCTTTTAGACGCAGTGACTTGGGCCTTCAAGAAGGATAAAAAAGGGCTAAAACAAGTGATAAATAGGCTATTGGATTAGTTTAGATTCTACGTATTTTTTTACTCTTTCTTTGAAAATGCTAGTGCGAGGATGAAGGATTGTTAGTTGCATTGGTCATACTAAAAATTCAGACAATGATGAGAAAATAATCAATGATGAGTTTCTTTTAAATGTCTGTAAGTAGTAATACCATGGAGAATAATATTATGTTGAAAAATTGTGAAGAATCTTAAGATCATTCATCTCAATTTTGGATTTGAAGTAGATTTATAGGAAGAAATCTATGGAAATGCTTATCTAAGAGACGAGCAATGAGAATGACTTATCATTCTAGGCTAAGATATACGGGCTTATATATCTTTGCTTAGGACAACTTTTGTCTATCTTTAGTGTAATTGTGACTTTTGTGGTGGTATTTTTTCTTGGTTAATGGTGTGTATATATATATAGGTCTCTTGTGTAGTCCTTTGTAGTTTTATGGCATTGAACAACATTGAGCAATGTTCTTTTGTATTGTTCGACGTTGTTCAATGCTATAAAACAACAAATAGACTACTTAAGTTACCTAATATTTATAGGCACAGTTGACCAAGCTTAAAAATCATCACTTAAGTTGCAATTAAACAAAAGATAGATAAAATTCATTCGAAGCAAATACACACAAGCCACTATTCTCTTCTCTATTTCTTGGAGAAGCATTTCCACAATTTCCTTATTATCATGTCTTGAAAATTGATAAAGGAGATGAATGTTCTCAAGATCCCTCGCAATTTTTTGGCATAATTTTATTTAATCCATGTTACTTATACACATATAAAGAAGCTCATCATTCCCCAAATCTTTAGAATGTCCAATGCGATTAGCAATCATTTGCATCCTTCACTAGCTTTTTTTAAGAAAGACCAAAAGTGCCTACATTCTTAACTAATCTAGCAGCCCATTTATCACATGCTTTAGCTCCCTTTTCCTTGAAGGCTCCAAATAATGTTGTCTTAATGATGATGGTGGTGTAAGTTTTGACTTACACCATTAGTTGTCTCATCATCATGATACTCACCTTGTTGATGGTCTTTAGTCGCATTATCCTCTAAAAGGTTTTCACTGAAAATTCCATTGGTACTGTCCTTCCAAATTTGGTTGCTAGTCGATCAGGACTTCTTTCACAAAGAAGAAGCATCTTCTTTCATAAAGAAGAAGTGCATCTTGTTCTTTACCAAAAAAAAAAAACTTTGCAATATTGTTCCAACTTTTGAATGATCCCACCCAAAACCACTTTGAACTTTTAAGTCATGTACAATATGATACAATATTTCCAATTTCTTCATCTTTGACTCAATGTGAGGACTATCCTTGAGGTGGTCCAAATGATCAAAACAAGCTTGGCTTCTGCATATGTGCGATCCTTTAATATATGCTTATGATTTGTGCCTTTCAGTGGTAGCATACGTCAATATCATATACATCATACACCGGCTAAATTTGGAGGTTCATCTTCTCTAATATCAATATACTGAAAACTTCTTCAATATTATCATTATAAATCTCTAATGAGAGAAAAAAAAAATAGAAACATTGGCTTAGAACTAATCCGCGGGTGAGATTATAGCAAAATTTCCAAAACACAAAGTGCAGCGTTTCAAACTAACGGAGCTAATTGAAAAGGAAGAGTAATATATGGCATGTTTTCGTCATCATAGAACATACAAATTTTGGCTATTAATACCATTTCAAGTCTAGTGAAATATTTTCAAAATATTAATTATCCAATATGATTATTTTTCACTATTACAAGTTTAAATCCTGATCAAATAAACTCATGTTTGTGGTGAGTCATTCTATTAATTTTTCTGATTAGTATTTTCCTCCTCATACACAAAGGTGGACTAAGCCTGGTTACGAGTTCTCATGAGCACAATTACAACTAACAAGAATGCCCCAAGTGGCACATAAGGACCAATGGTTATTACAGCTTAAAGCCTTTCACTGTGCAATCTGCAGAGTAGAAGAATGGACATGCACATGATCCTCCAAAAAGCAAATGATCCACATGAAAAGCAAACTGCATAAATTTTTCAGAGGTGAAGAATGTTCCTCGAAAATGAACAATCAAGGAAGAGATGATCCTTCAATCTCACCACATGACAAGCAGACAAGATCAACAGAAAATCTCAAGATCTCATTCTATCTTTTATCAGCATCCTATCGCATACGAAAAGTTAAAAGATAATAGAATGCTTTGGTACTAACCCACCTGTGGTCTTTCTAGCCAAAAAGAGAAAAAGCTACCTTTGGTCTTACTGATTCTTAGCAAACTCCACGCGCCACTTACTGTGTGAATTTTGTTTACAGGAGCAGTCTAGATTATCAAGAACATATTATACGCAAACTCCACCTTGTGGCTTGTTAGAGAATGGGTGCATTGAGAAAGAAAAGACAAGAAGCGCAAATTCGCCACACCTCAAAGCGTACCAAAATTAGAAACAAGAAGCAGTGGAAAATGTTGAAATGTTGTTACCTGCGACAGAGGAGTTGGCCGGTGCAGAGGTACCGCCAGAGACGATGATCTAACGAACTCCCCAAGGAAAGAAGTCTGTGTAAGATTTCGTTCATTTTGTGGAAAATAATGTTCAAGAAAATGTTTTTAGGATTTTTCGGTATTCGTTTCACGAAAAATAAACTAGTCAGGGAAAACATCAAATTTTTAATTATTTTCTTTTTTTATTTTGTTTTTACTTCTATCTTGACTGGTCGTCGACGACTGGCCACAAGTGAGCCTTGAGCTAGTCAGCCTTGGGCAAGCTCAAGGCTCATCGACCTCTAGGGATCTTGCCGCTCACTTGATTGGTGGTGAGTTAGGGCTTGAGTTTGCCATTCACCGTGGAATTTGGCAAGCCTTGAGCTCATTGCTCACCTTGGAATTTGCAAGCCTCGAGCTCCCAGGGTGAGCTTGAGATCGTCTTTAGCTGGTCACTGGTTGTTGTCATAGTTGGCAATCAATTGAAGAAGAAAAAGATAAAAAGAAAGAAAAGAAAAAGAAAAAAAAATAATTTATAATTTTTTTAAAAAAAAATTAAAAAAAAAATAAAAAATAAAAAAAAAAAAATTAAAAAAGAATTATGTGAAAAAAAGATTTTTCTTGTAACAGTGAAAAATATTTTCCGCTTCATTTTCATATTTCAGTTAAATAACAAAAAATAATTATATTAAAAAATATTTTTATAAATTTCATATTTTTCACGAAGAAAGTCTAAATGAAAAAGTAAAGCATTAGTAAAACGCGCGTGTAGAGCTGGTGATGGCGTCTTTGATTGCAACATCTGCTTGACTCAACTTGCAATGATTGCTTAACCGAAATAATTGTCAATGGACACCTTGGTAGCTGGTTCGACTAAGATTTTGATTGCGACTACTGTTCCACTCTTCTTATTCTTGCATTCGATTATTAATTTTAGTCAAACTACTAAGTTGATGTCGACGCTTGTCAACTTGACTAACATCTATGTTTGAAATTTTCCTATTCGATCTACTTAATTTTATGATTTTTTTTTATTTTTTTAACGCTAAATTTGACCATCAATTGTATTCATAATCAATATCAAATTACATATGTCCGTCAGCATCTACTCTTCCCTCGTTGACGCTTAACATGTTGTATTGCTCAATCGATACTCCCAGTCAGCATTTTGATTAATCAGTATAGTTGGATTTTAGAGACTTCTATTTGTCCCAATGGTCTCAGCATTTTCTCTTCACTATTGGCTCGAGTTATTATCACATTTGAAATCGCAGTCAATATGTCAATATGCTTATTAACTTTAGATCTTGAAATCAAAATCGACGTTTTGACAAAATTCGAATGAGGCGAAAATTGTTGAGTCTAGTGACAAAATTCCACCTCCCCTTCCTATCATTTTCTCTTGTTTTCCCTTCTGTGAAGAAGGAACGCGGTCTAGACACGGCTCACTGGTCTTCGCAAGGAGAGCATCCACCCGGACAACGTCACTTTCGGACATTAAATTATTTTATCGAGGTGGCCAGTTTTCAAACTTCCAAGCTCATACGACATTATTTATCTAATAATAATGATAATGGTAGACATTCTGTACTAAAAGTAATGATTCAGGTGTGATTCATCTGTACTAAAAGTAATGATTCAAAAGTGCTTGAATCACATCATTCCATGGGTTCTAATGGGAAATTGCAGACAGAACCCATAATTATATATGATAAAAAAAAAAAAAAATTGTAAAAAAGATAAAGTGAGCAAAAAAAAAAAAAAAAGGAAATAAAGATAAATGATAAAACTGTATTCCTTTTAATTTTGACAATAAAAAATAGGGACTTGTCAATGGAATGCGAAGAAATATAGGACCCAAGCCACACATTTTTACAAATTTTACCTACTTCGATTGATTCCATTTGCCGCATTTTCTACTAGAAAATGGCACCATAAAAAGCATGGAGGAGGGGCGTGTCTATGGCGTCTAGCGGGCGCCGTGTCCCAACTGGCAAGTTATCCTAAACGTCGCCGATTCTTTAGGGTTCAGTACGAAGCATTGTAATTAGTGTTCTACCATAAAGATCCATTATCTATAGCATTTTGGGTTTATATACGATGAAAAAAAAAGTGGTTAAAAAGAACTCGTTTATGTAAAATATAGTTGTGCTATTTTCACTTTATAATATGTATCGATATTTATGTCTTGTTGATAAATTGGTACCTAAAATATGGAAAAATGACACAAATGGTTCCTAAAGGAAAGACTTTTGATAATGTTCGACTTAGTCCTCAAACTATATATAAAAATGTTCATTATTGTTCTTGAACTTGAATTAATAGAATGACAACATTGAATATTTTCATATAATTTAGAAATTAAGTTGAATATATACTAAAAGTCGAGAAATCACTTGAACAAGTTAAGAATTTATGTATTACATTGTATTTTGAACTAAAATTCAAGAATTATATCGAATAAATTAATGGGATAAGTACATTAGAAGTCTAAAATTTATCATAAAAATGCAATTGATAACTAAAATTTTCAAAATGTGCAATTAAGTCCTAAAACTTATCACGAAAGTTTAATTAACTCCTAAAATTTTTAAAAGGTTCAATAAAGTCCTAAAACTTGTTTCGAAAATGTAATCGAGTCTAAAACTTTCAAAA
Source organism: Eucalyptus grandis (assembly GCF_016545825.1). NCBI lineage: Eukaryota > Viridiplantae > Streptophyta > Magnoliopsida > Myrtales > Myrtaceae > Eucalyptus > Eucalyptus grandis. The sequence goes on from NC_052619.1 coordinate 36,410,752, forward strand.
AATACAATTAATGAAATGACTTAGATTAAACCATTTTGATAAATTTTAGGATTTAATTGCACTTTTTAAAAATTTTAGAATTTAATTGTACGTTAGGATAAATTTTAGGACTTCTAATCCACTTCTAAAACCCTAAATTAATTCAGCATAATATTGGCTCTATTGAGCCAGATTGTCGTTATCCCCTGAAATATTTAAGGGACCCCCTCAGGAAGTTGCCTCTTCTTTTCCCAAGAAATTCTTAGGAGTCCGCCACCGTCCAGCGTCCACTTTCTCCTCGCTCTTCTTCTTGATCACCTCTGCGGAAACGAACTGCTTCACGTCGCTCCTCCGGAAAGTCCAGAGCGGCGGCGGTGGCAGGAATCCATGGACCCTGATCTCTACAGAGCCGCGCGGTCCGGGGAGGCCTCGTTCCTGGAGGGGATGGACGGCAGCTCCACCCTGCTCTCCCAGGTGACCCCGAAGCAGAGCACCATCCTCCACGTCGCGGCCGAGTTCGGGCGAGCCGACTTCTTCAGAGCAGCCACGAGGCTCTGCCCATCGCTCTTCGACAGGACCAACTCGAAGCAGGAGACCCCGCTTCAGGTGGCGGCCAGAGTGGGTTGCTCCCAGCTGGTTGACTTCGCCGTTGACCACGCCAGGGGGGCGTACGCGGATCTTGAGAGCCAGGACGGGCGCGATGGGGGGCTCAAGAAATTGCTCGGGATGGTCAATTTGGAGGGCGACAACGCGTTGCACTTGGCCGTGCGGAACGGGCATGACTCAGTGGTGAAGTTGCTTGTGGAGGCTGACCCTGGGCTCTTGGACTGCGTGAACTGCGCCGGGGAATCGCCCTTTTACATCGCCACGGAGAAGGGGCATGGGGAGATCGCCGAGCTGATTCTAAGCTACCCCGAGAGTTGCTTGTCTAAAGGCACCAACGGGATGACTGCTCTGCATGCTGCTCTGTATTATCAGCTCAATGGTAATTCATGTCTTATACCCCACACTTGTTACAGGCTTTTAGTTTTTATTGTTCTTGCTATTGGCTTTTCTGTGCATCTTCGGTGGCTGTGGAGGAAGAACTTTGCTGGCTCGAGGAACTGGTCAATCCTTTTGTTAATTTGATAGATTCAAAATTGTAGGTTGTGATTGTCTGATCAGGATAGTAGTGTAAAAGGAATCCAGTGAAAATCTTCACTTGAGAATACATTGCATGATGTGCTTATGAATCACCTGGACGAGGAAGTTCTTTGACCAGGGGTGACGGACAAGTGAAATGCCTAAAAAAAGGGAATTTTTGGTGGGTGAAATGTGTTCGACAGATGATGATGCGGTTCGAAAATTTGGCTCCTTGAGTCTATGATGAGATATATTCTACGATTCGTCCTACAATTTTTTAAGCACAGTTAATGGTAGGATGAGAAGTTTATATATCTAGAACAGGAAGCACGGCTGTCCCTTGAATTACTTGACTTGATTACTTCTCTGCTGAAAGGAGATTTCACAGTGCAGTCATGCAAATATCAAAAGTTAATATCAATTAGCATAACTTGCAGAGAAGGCGACCTCTTGTTTTTGTTTTTAGTAATGGTACTTATGGTAAAACCAGTCAACAAAATTGGTTATGTGATAGTCTGTCCTAGGGACTTTAAACAAGTGGGTCGCATTTGACACCTGGTAAAATTTTGCCACATTATTTGGTACACCAGCCTGTCATGTTTATATACTAGCAATGCGAGCTGCAGACATGCTTGTTTGTCTATAATACTTGCTATATCTGCAAGATTAGTCCAGATGTTTGTTTAGGAATAGAAAGGACTCCAGTTATTTTTGGAAGTATTCAAGGTTGCAACTTTGCTGTCCGGCCTTTTCATTTGCTTGAGATTTGCTTTGGCTGCAATAACAGTAAGTTGTCCGCTGATAACTATGAATGGAGGCTTAGCTAATTGACTCGGTAATGTCTTAATTTAAGTGAAGGTTAATAGAGAGATGCAGAGTCTAGATCTTGGCAATGGAAAAGAGTCTGTCCCTCGGTTCCTCCCTAACTTGTCTGCTGCTGAAGATGTCCCAAGCTGCGGACAATCCTGTTTGCTTGAGATTCTAGTTAGATCTAGAAGGTTGAATAGTTTAATAAAACAAGATTTAACAGGCAAAACTTGTCTAAGTGGCTATAGAAGTTCATAAGCTGTTGTCATTTGATCAGACATTATGAAGAAGATTGTAAAGAAAAGAGCGGACATGATACGAGAAGGAGATGCCCTCGGCTGGACTCCTCTACATTATGCTGCTCACTTTGGCAATGTCCACGCAATTAAATTGTTCTTAAAGCGCAAAAGTTCAGCAGCTTACATCCCAGGCAAGGATGGGGAATCGGCCCTCCATATTGCGGCATTTGGAGGCCGCACTTCCGTCATGGAAGAGGTCCTAAATAATTGTCCTGACACTTGCGACTTGCTAGACAACAAGGGAAGAACTGCTCTCCATGCTGCTGTTTTAGGAGGGCAAGAGAAGGCCGTTCGGTTCATTTTGGGGCTCCCAAATCTTGTGGGCCTTGTGAATGAAGCAGACGAAGATGGGAACACGCCTTTGCATCTGGCTGCCATGTACAAAAAGTACAGCATCATAGCGATCCTTGCTCGGGACAGCCGAGTAGACATAAAAGCCACGAACAAGAAGAACTTGACGGCCCTTGGCATTTATAGAAAATATCAAGAGGTACGTTATCTTCCTTTTGGCACCTCCCTCTTGTTGTTACTTAACAAGAAGCTTTGACATGAAGCAAAGGAATCCAGTTTCAGTTTAGGATTAGCTTATATGGACTACACCAGTGTCTTGAATGTTGGTTGAAGATGCCTGCAGCTGATCGACCATTGAAGCCTAAGGACTTAAATTTGTGCTAAGTGCATTCATGCTAAACTACATAGCGATAGATATCTAGTTCATCGTCACATGAAAACTTTCTACATTTTCTTAGTTAATAAACAGACCATTTTGACAAGGCAGTGCTTGTATGCATCAAATTAGCTTTCATGCTTATTTTTAACACTATGTGAATAGTATTCAGAATCTATGTGCATATCATGATTACTGTTCCTTGTATGTAGAGTGGTTTTGCAGCTGCAAAGGTTTATTTCATGTTGAAAGAGACCTACGGTGTACAAGACATGCAAGCCTGGGTCGACACGAATGTAAAGAAGATGCTTAATCGAGGACCCAATGAAATAGTCCCGACTGAGAACTTCAGCCACAGAGAGACCTCTTCTCATGAAAAAGGCAACATGCTGGAGATCCACCTCCTCGTGGCGATGCTCATAGCCACAGTCACTTTTGCGGCTGCCTTCACAATGCCCGGTGGCTACCACAATGATGGACCGGACGAGGGGATGGCCAGTCTTACCTCAAATTTGGCTTTCAAGGCATTCGTGATCTTTGATACTATGGCGTTCTGCTGCTCAGTTGCTGCCGTGTACCTCCAGTTTGGGACTTCTGGCGGGGGCTACTACGAGCGAGCCCGGTTTATAAAGTCCGCCATGTTGTTCATCTTCATTGCGATAGTCGGGATGGTATTAGCATTTGCATCGGCAATGTACGTAGTGCTGGCCAAGAGCATCGGCCTCGGATTGACAGCTTACATAACGGCTGGGTGCTTTATTGGGACATTCTTTCTCCGGTGGTTTGTGGATCCATTAGGGAAGCCAGATCTAGGATCACGCCCATTGAAGAAGTATCTGCGGAACTTGCTCTTCCGGTACGGAATAATCTAATCAGCACGCGTGTAATCCATGTTACACTTCTTAGTCTGTAATTATCTTTGCTAGGATGATATGAATTGTGTAAACTATTGTTGGAATATGCAAACAAATGTCCCTTATTCTTTTGATATTTAGCATACCACGTTATGTGTATAAAAAGAGAAACGGAAATATGAATGCACGTTACTACCCTTCTATGCCAAGATGCAACATTTGATCTGCAAAGGATACAATGGGCATGCACAAAGTGAGAGAGCGGATTATAAGTAGGAAATTTACGGCTCAAATATGGGAAAAAGAAAAGGTCCGAAATCTTGGGCTGATGGTAATTTAAGAGAGAGAAGTTTGAATGTACGTTATTACCCTCCTATTCAGCGTCGAAATAATTCATTTCATAGTTGGAAAAAATCTTGTAGGACACGTTTGCTACAGAATATAGACTCCGGTCGATTTAGGGAAGTGTAGAAAAATTGATTTTTGACTTTTTGAAAAGCTTGTCGAGCAGGGATGGGTGACCGCTACCATCTCCTGTTTCCGTTTTCCGCCCGGCGTGGCCAAAGATCTGGTCAATCCTCATCTTGTTGTGTGCTAAGCAAGTGTCACGGTCCGTGAATCCTCCCGTACTCGTGACACTTGTGAGTGGCGCTTGGGATTATTTGGTGAAGAGTGTGAGGCAGAAGGGTAGTACACAACTGGTCCGCGTTAGGACAGTCGGTGCTAGGAGTTATGGGATAGAAGGGGTCCGCGTCAGGACGGTTGGTGCTAGGAGTTCTGGGATAGAAGGATTACATCACTTCACTTAGGAGCTCTGAAGACGGGGTAGGCTTCCCGTGCACAAACTGGTCGGGAGCTGATGCCGCTCTTCTGACAAGGCCATGGCAGGCCGAAACTAGTTGTTGTGCCTAAAGAGAACTTATGCCTTACTCGATGGACTAGACTCCCGAGCGAAGCTGGGCGTGGTAGGATCTCGTACGAAGAATCATTCACCGTATCGCTCGTGGAACAGCTAAAGAAGGAAGGCTGTCTTGGCGAATTCCGCTTGCTAGGTGCCCGCGGGTCGTTCCGAGGCAAATGAAACTCTCAGCCCATGACAAGTGGTATCAGAGCAGGAATCCCTCTAGTAAGCAAGTGAGCAAGTCGAAGAATCGGACTCCTCGCTCAAGTGCGAGTCAAGCAGATAAGTCCTAGTTGATGGGTGCTAGGACGAGTCGGCTTCTCGTCGAGCGGAATGCGAGTTAGAGAAGAACCGAACCCTTGCTGAATGGGGATAACGTTCCTGGATCGATCGGTGAATTCGAAGAAGAGGTCTACTATCACGTTTTCAACAAGAAAAGAACCTCCATTGGTTTGCTGGGGTTAAGATGCTAGGCTAAAGGGTGTTGCCAAAAAGGGTGGCGAAAAATTGCCAAAAGATGCGGTTGAGATCAAAAAAATGCCACACTTGCCAATGGTTAAAAAGCGCAGGTGACTAAAGGCCACTTGTGAGTGGCGCGGCTGAGATCAAAAGAGGCCACCAATGGAGCAACGCAAGGCACAAACCGGGTCGGGAGCGATCTTCTCCCGACGAGGCCATGGCGGAGAAACCGGTTGTTGTGCCTAAAGAGAACGAGGTCAAGCGTTTGGTGTTGCCAAAAGATCGTTGGGAAAAAGCCACAATGTCACGGTCCATGAGATCCTCCCAATGGACTCGTGACACTTCCCAATCCTCCCGTACTTGTGACACTTGTGAGTGGCGCTTGAGATTATTTGGTGAAGAGTGTGAGGCAGAAGGGTAGAACACAACTGGTTCGTGGGAGTGGCGTCAGGACGGTTGGTGTTAGGAGTTCTGGGATAGAAGGATTACATCACTTAGGAGCTCTGAAGACGGGGTAGGCCTCCCGTGCACAAACTGGTCGGGAGCTGATGCCGCTCTCCTGACGAGGCCATGGCAGGCCGAAACTAGTTGTTGTGCCTAAAGAGAACTGCTGCCTTACTCAATGGACTAGACGCCTGAGCGAAGCTGGGCATGGTAGATCTCATACGAAGAATCATTCACCGTATCGCTCGTGGAACAGCTAAAGAAGGAAGGCTATCCTGGCAAATTCCGCTCGCTAGGTGCCCGCGGGTCGTTCCGAGGCCAAGGAAACTCTCGGTCCGTGACACAAGCGTCTTGACTTAGTTTTATTCTTGAGCAAGCTTCTTGACTTAGTATTACACTTGACTTGTTATATAAGCCTTTGCTCAGCAGGAGATTGAAAAGCAAAAAAACAGATCTTTCACTCAAAACCTACCCAATGAAGAGACTTCTTGCCGAAACAAGCCGAAGCTCGGGCTTTGCTGTGGCCGAAAGTTTCACTGAGGATATCCTCATCGAGATACTCTCGAGTCTACCGATCAAGTCCTTGATGCGATTCAAATGCGTCAGTAAATGGTGGCAGTCCCTAATAGCTGACCCGGGCTTCGCCAAGTCGCATTTGCAAAGGATGAAGGCAAGAGATATAATTCCTAGCCAGAGAATCGTCAAGAGCAGCCCCCTTCAGACCATAGACTACGAACTTTTCGACGGCGGCATTGGGGGCGATGAAGATAGCGTGGTGGTAAAGTTTCATGAGCCAAGAATGGACGATTCTAGGTGGGAGCTCGTTCTCGTGGGATCTTGTGATGGCTTGGTCTGTTTATCTTTCCATGTCGGATTCCTCCTATATAACCCGACCACCAAGGAGTCTAGGAATTTGCCTGGTTCCAATAATTTTCCAGAGGACTTCTTCCTTGGAGTAGGGGATGAATTCTTCCATGGATTCGGGTACGACTATGCATCTGATGACTATAAAATAGTTCAGGGCGACGGTTGTCAGGTGGCGATATTTTCGCTCAAGTCTGGTTCTTGGAGATATATACAAGTCCAACAAGAAAGCCACCTGACTGTTTACGGCCGAGGAGTTTATTGGAATGAGGCCTTACACTGGTGTGTTGTCGACAATAGTAAAAACAAGACTGTAATTATGTCATTTGATTTGTCAGAAGAGAAATTTCAACAGGTGCTGTCTGTGCCTGAAGTTAATGGAGACATAGTTTTCGAGGGATTGGGGATTCATGGAGCCAATCTGTTCATCTACCATGGGACCTATAAGGACCGCTTAGAGGCGTGGATAACGAATGAGTACTCGAGAGGAGGATCATGGACAACATTGTTTAGTGTCTTGAATGAAATACCTGGAGGTATATATTTTCAGATCCCCGTCGCGTACACAAGAAGCAGAAAAATCATTTTCCAGATTGATACGTACCAAATGGTTTTGTTCAATCCTGAGGATAATACTTACAAGAATTATCCCATCGAGAGTGACGACAATGTCGCATCTACCATCTATGTGGAAACTCTTGTTTCTCCCTATCTTGGTTGTGAGCTGTCAAGAATCTAGAGCATTCAAGAGTTGTTTAAGTGGGTTTGGTTTTCCCGTTTCCGTTCAAGTTTCCTTTGTTGTGGTTGACCTGGCCATCTTGCTGTTGAATGATCTCGTCAAATTTGAAGAGGAAAAAAGACAGTATCGAGAGTCTTATTACAAGATCCGGTCATTCCTTAGTAGCTTCATCATTGTGCTTTTTGTACTCTGTCCTCTCTAGATGTTCGGTTAATCTCTGCTTGATGAATAGCCAGTCAAACGTCTCTCCTTTGCTAGGATAATTATCACTTCGCTAGGGAATGTTGTCCGATCTGATTTCGTGTAATTTCACCAAACATTCTCTGGAACTCGTTATGTTGTGAACATTCGACTATAATGTGAATCTTAAAGCGGGAATATAGTAATTTTATCTAGTGATTGGGTTGCGGTGGAACAAGAAAGACAATTCCGACTAGAGAACTGTAAAATGTGGTTTTCACTAAGCCTTAACCATAAGTGGCCGAAAGCGGAAGGTTCAGGTTCAAAACCTACTAGAGGACGCAGCAAAATCGCTTATTCAATGAGGAACAAAAGCAGAATCCATTCGACACATGCTGGACAATCCGTTGATTTTTTCACCTTCCCTCAAACACTCCGGTTATTCGCGAGCTACGATGGAGAGCGAGACACAATAATCAACAAACTGAATGCGACCGGCTTTTGAAAACATCGGTAGAACTGGACTAATTGGACTCATTCTTGCACTGGAGGGTCAGCATGCAGAAGTAACCAATCTCCATTTGTTCAAGCCTTAGGTGTCACGCCCCGAACCTTGAGCGCACGTATATCCTTCGATGGTCGACTCAAATTTGCGACGTTCCTAGAATGCATTGCCGATTCATTCGTTTTATGCACATGGGAAAGTGAATTAAGCAAACCCTATACTCGGACAACAACAAACATGAGATAGAAAAGTAGGATAACCAAATTCATCAATCACGCTTTATAAACATCTCAGGTTTATACACACTAGTCTGTCTCTAGAAAGAAACTACTAGGCTACCTACGTTCCGGATCCTTCAACTTCGGGCTCCGGGTTCTCCACATTAGAGACCTGAAAAGTTGTAAACCACGACGGGGTGAGAATAAATTTTAGCGAGTCAACACCATAAACCCTGATTAGGATGTGAATTCACTCAAAGACGTCCTAAACATGCACCACTTAGAATTTACCTTGCCTTGGCACCTTCCTGCATATTAGTACACATCATAAACACTTATGCATGCAACAAATGCATTCAAGAATTGGAACACATCATATCATTCATCAAACAATTTACAAGAGTCCGATTATAAGGCAAAATCGTTATGACACTTCTTATTCCATGCCACACAATTTCATCTCATAATCAAGCGTGGGTAACTCATATCGATGGTTCAATCCACACCCGATATTCACTCTCAATATTCAAACTCCAAATTCAAACTCAACACCCCAACTCAATATTCCGACTCCACATTCCAACTCGATATCAAACTCAAACTCAATATCAGACTCAAGGTTCTAGAGGTGCCTCTCTCATGAAGTTCCGATATTGTGTGGCATTTAGTCCCTGACCATAATAAACAATAGCTTAAGGTACTAAAGGTGGCTCCCATGAAATCATGTTGTTGTGTAGCACTTAATTGTCGATTATAATAAGCAATAGCTTAAGGTACTAGAGGTGGCTCCCATGAAGTCATGCTGTCATGTAGCACTTAGTTCTTGACTATTATAAGCAATGGTACAAGATTCTAGAGGTGGCTCATACGAAGTTTCATTATCGTGCACACTTAGTCCTTTACCTGCTCACAACCATTTGGTTTTCTCAACACAGCACATCCTCTTTCAATAGTTGCCACATAAAGTAATAACAATAAACTACAACCATGGCACAACCATTCACATATCATCACGCATAACTTCTAAGCATATCACAGGCCAACTGCAACTACTACTAGTCCTAACTGGCAGAAATGGTTCACTCGCGTGTCTCCGAGTTTAAATATAGAATTCTAATCAAACAAGTTTGAAAAATTCCCAAATTTGAATATATTGTAAATGACACATAAAATAACATTTTTCATGTAGACACCTTAATCCAGATCTTTCTAGATTAAGTCCAATAAATCGCTCAATCCAGTACAAAAAAAATTGAGTCCGTTTCTAGAAAGTCTATTTTCCAAAATTAGTTTGGTTCGAGGTCCAAAACTTGTTCATTTGATTTGAAATTTGATTATGTTAAACTACAATATGTGACAAATAACTTTCATAAGAAACCGTTTCAAAATTCGAATTCTAAGAGTTGATAAAATCCAGTGAATCCTAAAAGGTCACCAGTTCCAGTAAAAACAAAGGTTTTGTTTTCAAATGACGAAGTTGATATCTCTTTCTTTTAAATTCATAAAATCTTGAATAAAATATATGTTATAGATGAAGATGTCTAAAACATTTCTTAAGAAGGAATTAACTTCAAAATCTTAACACATTTCGATCCACAAAAATGGCAAATGACGAGGGTCCATAAATCAGAACTGAAGAAAGTCCACTAAATTGGACTAATCCAACCTCATTAGTGCTAATATCGCTAATTAGATCAACAATAATCCATTTTAAGGCTAATCTAACCATTCTAGATTAGCACTAATCTATCTTAAGGCTAATCTCATTTAGTACTAATCTAACTAAGCTAATTAACACTAATCTAACCTCCTAAGTGCAATTAACAACCTAATCAAGGATTATGGAGTTAACTCACCGGATTAGCCCAAAGGAGGCCCGGAAGGCACTGAAAAACAACTCGCAAATCATTGCTGAAGGAGGAGAAACTGGTTCTGCTTCTACTGGTTCGGTTTTGAGGTTGCTGAGCTGATCGGCTGCTGGGCACGAGCTGAGCTGTGGATGGAGGTGCGGCTGCTGCTTGGTGGTTGCTGGCTGAGGCGTGGATTGAAGAAGACGGTGCTGTGGTGTATGCGGCAGCACAATGATAGAGGAGCTGCTGGCGTGGGACTGTTGGGTGGTGTGAAGGATGAAGGCGTGAGGTGCTGGTGGCTGTGGGGTGTGAGTGGTGGGGGAAATGGAATGAAGATGGAGATGGTGGCAGATGGTTGGGCTGGCGTGAAGGGCTGTTGAGGGAAGGAGATGGGCGTGCGTGAGGGTGAGGGAGAGAAAGAAAGAGGGAAAGAAAAGAGAGAAAGGAAGAAGGGAATGGGTAGAAGAAATGGTGAGCATGCGTGAGAAGTAGAGGGAAAGAGAGAGAGATGGGTGAAAGTCAATAACAAATATCCTAATTCACTCGTTGCAAGCCACCAAAGTCTTCAAGCTTTATCATTTTGTCTCCCAATACTTTCTTGAATATAAATTCTCACAAATAAACAAACTTGAAGGTAGAAAAAACTCATTTTCAGCCCATACAAATTTCCCTTTTCTTTTCTGTTTTTGCCAAAATCGGTTTTTCAAAAAATCCCGGACTCGACGGAATTTTTCCGAAAGATGAGACGACATCCTATAAATGAATCATGACACGCTTGAACGCCCGATTCGCGAAACTGAATTTAATTTCGTGGTTAAAATCGACCGGACACGATTTTAGTGCGACCGAACTTACCAGATAGCTTTTAGGGATTTTAGCATGTTTGACCCGTGGTCAATAATTTCGATCCACTTTTGTACATCTCCGACTCGTCGGTGACTCTCTATTGTCGTAAAAATCTCAAGGTTTCAATTATGGGTATTGGGTACCGAATTGACATAAAATTGGGTTAGTGTCATTCAACGCGAATTTTGCAATCAGGTGGAATCATCCACCATTCAATTGCATGCTTCCGTCAAATCGACCTATATTCAATCACTAATCACTTATAACGGTGCTGTATTAACCATTGCCAATTATCACAGTCAAACAATCGATTTCTGATTGAATTATTCAATCTGTCGCATTTATATTCCTTAATGGCTTCACCTAATAGATCAGTTAATTCGAGAGTGATCAGCTCCAAGAAAAAGGATCATAGGCACATCGACGAGATGCCCATTTTGTATTATTGGGATGGGTTGAAAATTCAAGATATCACATATCGTGAGCGTCAATATCTGGCAGCGGAATTGCCACAGCCGATGTCTCGTGGCCACACCAAAAGAAACATTCCCCTTGTTCGAATCACTTTCTAGTGACCAATGCAGGAACCCATTCCAATATATCCCTCCGGTTGTCGGTTGTTCAAAATTGCCATTTCCTCCGGTGACCACCTTCCAGGAATTGGCCTTCAGAGCCAAAATATTAACCATGCATCCATCGAAACCGCTTCTTATTTTACTGAAATGTCCACTCAGGAATTTATAATCGTCCGATGAGCAATCGTAGCTTAGTCCACAAAATTCCCGCCCGTTCATACAATCAGCATTTGGGTTCGGGATTTTGCTAGACTTTCCAGAGGTTGGATTCCATAGCACTAACGATTCACCGTCCAAGCAACAGAGTAAACTTTCGCCACACCCTGCAATCCGGAGCTCGTACCTCGCAAATTTAAGCGGATGATTGAGCGCAGAGCAGTGTCCTCAATGCCGCAAATGATCATCTCCAGGTCCACTGATCGCAAAGGATGTTGATTTCTTCTGCATTGATCTATTGAGATGTAGTTTGGAGAATCAAGGATCGGAGAACAGACAGCGCCACCACTTCCATGTGCACTCGAGCAACATTTCTGTATGGTACTTGTGTATACTTACTTTACATCATTGTTTATGGTCCATAATCTAATTTGCTGTTTATTTATTTTGTTTGAGTGGTGAAAAATAAATTTCATAAGCATCGCTATAATCTAGTCATGGGTGTAACCCTGTAACTAAAATCCAATTATTTTTTATACTTTGCTTGTTTTGCAGAAAACTGGCCACTAGAAACAAAAAAAAAAACTCCAAATTTTAATCATTGGCCATTGCTTAAAAAATGAATTAACAAAAAATGTTTTCATTATTAACAACAATTTATGACTATAAATTTTTGTTGATAAATAGTATATTTTCCGTTAGTTATATATATTCTTAAGTGATAGAAACTGTCAAATTAGGAAAATATTTTTCAGATTGTTGATTTTTCATGAAACAAATGGAACATTAAAATAATATAAGTTGGACGTATAGAGATACATTGAAAACATTTTGTGGTAGTTTTATCGGTTAGACGTGACCAAACTATATTTTTCTATGCCTTGAGATATTGACGTCCCCATTTAAATTATATCATGTTTGCTATTTCCTTGGAAATCTCTTTAAAAAGAAATTCATATATTATATGAACAAAAATATTAAATTCTAAACGGTAAACATGGGAAATATAAAAAAGATTAACATTTTGATATCTTCTTCTAGTATTTACTTAATTTAATTTAAAAAAACTCTTATTTTTCACATAAACTTATAAAATTGCATCAAATTTTTTTTTTAATGCATATGTAATGATTGTGTGGGTTTTAGTACCTAATTAGAAGACCTGATTTTCTAATACTAAACCATAAAGGAAAATTGACAGATCAGTGTCAAGACTCTTCCTAGAGGAAGCTGACAGATTGCCAAGTGGGTGCTTCCTCTCATGACCTAGCACCCTCTCAAGCCCTATCGATCATAACTTGATTTTCACATTTTGTTATATAATTTGAACTTTCTCAGCTGTCATTAATCTATTTTGGGCCTGGTAGGAACCCGAGTAAGATGGGGGGAGCCCATCTTACTCTAACGAATCATAGACTTATGAATCCTAGACTTGGTTACGCTAAACCTTTTGCCCTTTCAATACGTTATCTTTTTTTCGTAGAAGTGATTTGCACGTGATCTTCTTAATTTTATTTTTCCTAAATCCTCCAATACATGTAAAAGGTGATCATGCATGGATGCTTCAAGCAGTCAAGATAAACATATCAGCAATCCAAGCAATAGGAACAAGATGTAATTAAATACGAGGAAAGTAGAGACCCAAGCCGTGTCATGTAAAAATCTAAGTAAGGCATTGTTATTAAGCCCCTGCATATGAACCGCGGTGAGCTATAAATAAAGATTAATGTGGACTGACTATGTGCCAAAAATTTCTAGATGCCTAGATTTATACCAATAAGAAAGGAGTTGCCCTAGTGGTTTGGCGCAGTCCTTATCTGTAAAACAAGAGATAGACCAGGTTATTTACATTCCAAAATTGAATGGGACTAATTATAAGAATGGTCCACCCTTTCGTGTTCAACCAATTGACTCCAATTCATCATGCTTCGTGGGTGAGTTTTCTACCTCTTGGGTGCCTTGCCTCATTCATTATCTGCGAAGAAAAAGAGATGGAACATGTTATTTTCATATTCAATAAGATTCTTTTGAGGAACGGTACGTACCCTTTTATGGCAAATTTGATTACTTCATTCTGTCGCCTTTCCTTGGCTGGGGAGAGAGGGATTTGCCCTTATGATTGATTGCGCTTCATTTGGCAGATGTTTACTTCATTCGAATATTCCCTTCTTCCTTTTTGAAGTTGAGTGACTCTGGCACTTCAGGCCCCCCTGGCCTGCTCCGTGGCCATTTGCCCGATCAAATACTTCTTATACATTAGCAAGGAACGTGTCATTTGCAAAGGATTGGATGAAGAATTGAAATGAGGTATATCCCTTTTGTGTTCTATCGTGCTTTGTTTGGGAAGTCCCTACACTAGGCGCTCTATCATGTTTGCTTGATAGACCTCTGTTTTGTCTCCGTTATCCCTGCACGCAGGAAAGGAGATATCAAATTCTACATCAAGCTGAATGAAACTCAGGAACGAAATACGTCCTTTTCAAAAGTCGGGTGATTGTTTGTTATTTCCATTTTGAGGTGACGTGTTTCTTCTTTTGTTTGGGTATCAATTGCCCTATCTGAGTCCCTCTTTTGTCCTATCTACACATGCGGAAACATTATTCCACGCTAAGTCAAATTTGGGAACGAAATACACCTCTTCCCCAAGGAAGGTGATCATTTGACATTTTTATCTTATTGACATCTTGTTTTTATTGTATTTGCGAAAGAGGAAGTGTTGTCAGTTACATAATCGAGAAGGGGCGAGATTAGGAACAAATATTCCATTTTCATTTAGATGTGGTATACCCTCCTATTTGCAACCATCATTATTTAAAATTTAATCTAGTAAGAACCTCAATCGCAACGGACTTGCCATTACAGAAAATGTAACTTAATAACAAACATCATATGCAATTGGCATTATATGAGTACTATGTAATTTGAAAAACTTTATAAGTACACATCCCAAGAGCTACACGCTTCATCATATAAATACATTTGGGCAGAATACATGATATGCAATTATATATTCTCCACATGACCGAGAATATATTCTAACTTTTCGTGAATTCACCACCTTTGAGTGTATGAACCACTAGGATTAGTCACTCAACCATATGCTGTGCATGTATCTCTCCATAAACCAATACACAATCATTCTTTTGAGAGTATGACTTCGCATTAGAACGGGAGACGTCCCATCATAATATGAGATCAAAATTTCTCAAATCCAATCAAGTGTGCTACTTTAGCGGTCACAACCCAATTGAATCATTGAAACTCTCTTATATCAGGGATATAAACTTTATGACTCGCATTTACCTTATACATGTGATTTTAGATCAGATGACAGAGGGAATTCGTCATTAAAATCACATGTCATGTCAATCACATTACTATATTTGTTAATACATGGTGAACCTTATACATGTTATCAATGAATCAATGCTCACACAATCTTTATGTGATGATATACATGTGAGCTTGCAACGTATTTCCAAAACCATTGAGAAATACATGAAAAACACACAAAAATACCCCAAAAATAACGTATCTTAGGGTTCCACATGCATTTTCATATCCATAAAATCATTAAACATATAAAATAAACACACCATAATGTGGAGAACATCCATACAAGCACAACGATGCAAACCAAGTGCTAAACAAACTCTGCACGCACCCTCACGCGCCGCCAGAATGCGCGGCGCATGAGGTCCACACGCTCGCCTTCTTTGAGCCAGCCTAAACTGGTTCAATCGGGTCCGATTGGTCACTGTTTGATTGGTTCAACGGCCAACCCGGGTCGGGTCAAATTGGGTTCGGTTGACCCCAACACCGGTCAACCAGGGTTCATTCGACCTGCCGGTAAATGATGTCATCACCGGCCATTGATGCCATCCATGATGTTAGAGTCCTATGGCGATGAAGCTAGTTGGGGGGGGGGGTGACATCATTGGTGACATCACCAACCGCCATAGGCGGTCACGCGCCCAGCGCATGAGTCCGCATGCACGAGCTCGCTCGATTGCGCAGCGGTGCATGGCACTGCCTCCCAGCTCCGTCTCGAATCGTGGAGGCACATGTGGTCATTTTCGGTCTTGTCTCGAGGCGTACGACCCATAAAAATTCTCGTCTCGACGAGTGGAAGCCAAATATGTGATCAAAATCCACTTTCATCGGACCAAAATTCATGAAAACGGGCAAAACAGTCCAAGGGTAGGTGAAATCCGAAATGCTCATTGGCGGCCCATTTGGCCTCCACCAAAGGCATGCCCACCCACCGAAATACTTGGTTTGACGAGACAAATTTGAATATGTTTTCAAAATCAACTTTCAACGGGCAAAATTTCCGAAAACGGGCCAAATGCAACATTTTGAGTTTTAGGCTACGAGGCTCTGATACCAAATGTTGGCCGTCGAAACAACATCCCAGGATCAACATAGCTAGAAACTCAAACATATTGGAGGAGAAGACGAAGATTTGCATACCTAATTTGGAATCCATCGTTCTTTATGAGGAATGATGACGATCCGACGCTTAGATGATGACTCGATGCTCAGGTTCTTCTCCTCTATGACCCTCGGTTCCTAGCATGATGAGACTGCCACTCACAGCTTGCCTTATGTGAGGCGAGAGAAAGTTCATGGAAGAATGTAGGCTAGAGGAGGGACTTTAGCGTTATTTATAGAGTTTTCAGTTGGGCCCTCTCATCACGGGCTGGGCCTAACTCGGCCCATACAAACCAGGCTCATATTCGACTATAAGAAAACCTTATGCCTTACCTTATTAAACCAACCTCATAAAACGGTAAATTACAATCTCAATTAATGTAGCTCACATCAGTTTAACTCTTACACTTTGCTCACTCGAGAGTACTTTTCAATCATTTTGTTAATTTGATGAAGTCAAAATTGTAGATTGTGATTGTCTGATAAAAGTAGTAGAGTAAAAGCATGCCAATGAAAATCTTCACTTGAGATTAGACCCAAAAAAAAAAAAAAAAAAAATTCTTCACTTGAGCATACATTGCATGATGTGCTTATAAATCACTTGGCGAAGAAGTTCTTTGATTGGTGGTGACTGACCAGTGAAATGCCTCAACAAATGGGAATACTTGGTGGGTAAAATGTGTTTAACAGTTAAATGATGGCAAGATTTGTAAATTCGGCTTCTCGAGTCTCTGATGAGATGTGTTGGGATTAACGGATTCCCAAAAACCGGATTCGACACTAAATCGAACCGCTAAAAACGAATGCGGAAGACAAGCCCGGGAAAATCACGTATCACCGATCCTAAAGCACACCACAGATTCGAGCGTATCTTGATAGCCACAAATTAAACACCGACGCTGATAAGAGAAAGAGAATTTGGCTCTGTTCGATCCGATGACGCCAATTCGCCTTGAAGGGAAGAAGAAACGTCGCCTTGTGCCTTACTGTTTTTCTTTTTGGGAGAGAGAGAGAAGGAGAGGGACGTACGTACGTTAATGATTCCAAGAGGTGCGTCCTCCCTCTCTCTCCTCCCTTATATACGTCCCCTCT
Source organism: Eucalyptus grandis (assembly GCF_016545825.1). Classification (NCBI taxonomy): domain Eukaryota; kingdom Viridiplantae; phylum Streptophyta; class Magnoliopsida; order Myrtales; family Myrtaceae; genus Eucalyptus; species Eucalyptus grandis. Next base: position 36,427,743 of record NC_052619.1, read on the forward strand.
AAAATAGAAACGTACCCCTTCATCGTATCCCTCCATCCATGGGCCCTAATTTTGTGGGCCGGGCTTTTAGGCTCAACATGGGCGGACGGGCCTTAAGCCCATCACATTAATAAAACCATCATCTCCCACTCGCACATGGTGGGCCGAACAAGATTCTCTTTACCTCTCTTAAATATTCATACCGGTGAATAATCCGTGCGACCAGCATACTTTGAGAGCTCGTTGCTATACATCTGTCAGGAATATATAGCAGCTCATAATGGGCATCACACTCTGAGTAGATTTAGTATGCAGTACCCTAAATCGATCAATCACATTTATAATTCTCTTGATCTCTTTTAAACAATGATATATATATATATATATTGTATTCACAATTATAATTATCACAAAGACAGTCATAATTGGTCGACCAGTGAATACAAAACTACAATGTGATTCTACAAATTCGATCTTCCTCTTCCCTTCAAACTCTCAATTTCAGTTCAGCTTGCTTTTCTAGAAATGTCCCATTAGATCGAATCAATACATGACCATTGGCAACATCCTAAGATAGCAAACACTAAATAGAAATATTGAGAATAAGTAAAAAGTCATGAGGGCACTAAAATTGAGGAACTCTTTTCCTCAAGAGTCTCACACGTCATAAAAGTTGAGATCAAACTTTTTGCCACTCTTATTGGTCGTCTCATGCATACGTAGTATGAAATACGTATTACTGTATTAACTCATTTCCCATGGAGCGTATGTCTATACTTTCAATACCGTATAGATGATAGTTCAGACATATCTAATGTCTAACTTGAGTTCACGTATCTACTCATTCACAAAATTCATCAGAACTCACACTTGGCATCATATACAGATAAAGTAAAATATGTGGGTTATTTTACTTTTGGACATAGTAAGTATTATGTCCTCATCTTAACACTCAGTTAAGGCGACAAATATATTTTAAGCTTGAGCTCTCGATTATCACATAGATAATAAGTTTAAAAACAGTCTTATCTCTATTCATCACACAATAAATAGAGGCGATTACCCGTGTGAGTGGGCCAATCTTATATTTATCCGACATACTTTCTCAACTTAAAATAATGCACTGAGCATCAAGATGCATAAAGATCAAACAAAGATTCATAGGCATTAATAATGAAAAAACAAAAAAAATTCATAAATGTGAACAACTCGGGGAAATTACAATCCAGTACATCAGACTCTACACAATCCTAGAGATTTTACATGACCACAAAACACATCTCTAGGTATTGGCTTTGTCATAGGATCTGCTACCATTCTATGCGTAGATATGTACCTGTAAGTTCACATCCTTTCGTGCAACCATATCTTTGACAAAGTTATACTTGGTATCTATATGTTTGGTCTTGCCATGATATTTTGGATCTGTGGTGTACGTTATAGTTGCTTGGCTATCACAGTTAACAAATAATGGATTTGCAGCTTTCTCAATAACACCTAAATGATCCAAAAATCTCTTAAGCCAAACTCCTTCTTGTACTGCTGCTGATAATGCCACGAACTTAGCTTCCATCATGGATAAGGCTATACACGTTTGCTTCTTACTACTCCATGATATGACGCCATTGTTCAGTAAGAAAACAAATCCTGAGGTAGATTTTCTTTCATCTAAATCTCCTCCCCAATCAGCATCTGAATAGCCTTCAAGTCGTAGATCCTTTCCTTGGTAATTCAACTTGTAATCAACAGTTCCCTTCAGATACCTCAGTATTCTCTTAACGGCTTTCCAATGTGCTAGACCTGGATTGGATTGGTATCTACTTACCATTCTAACTGCAAAACATATGTCCGGTCTTGTACACATCATAACGTACATCAAGCTCCCAACAGCACTAGCATAAGGAACATGTTTCATTTGTTCCTTCTCTTGTGGAGTCCTTGGACACAGTTTATGGCTCAATCCTTCACCTTTTGCAATAGGAGTATCTATGGGTTTACAATCTTGCATACGAAATCATTCAAGAACCTTATTTATATATGTTTCTTGCGAAAGAGATAACGATCTCTTTGAACGATCTCTTGAAATCTTAACTCCAAGAATGTATGCAGCCTCACCCATATCTTTCATCTCAAAGTTGGAAGACAACCAACTCTTGACAGTATGAACAAACTCTATATTACTTCCGGCAATTAGTATATCATCAACATATAATGATATGATCACAAATTAATCCTTGGATCTTTTGATATATACACAATGATCCTCATCAATCATTGTAAAATCATATGCCATTATGGCATTATGAAAACGTATATACCATTATCTCGATGACTGCTTAAGGCCGTATATCGATCTCAAAAGTCGACATACCTTTTCTTCTTGGCCTTTCACTATGAAACCAGCAGGTTGTTCCATATATATTTCTTCCTCTAATTCTCCATTGAGGAAATCAGTCTTTACATCCGTTTGATGTAACTCAAGATCCATACTAGCCACTATTGCCGAATAATGCGAATCGAGGTAAATCTCACTACGGGGAGAAAACGTATCTTCATAATCAATTCATTCCTGTTGATTATACCCCTTCACCACAAGGCGAGCCTTATGCCTTTCTATCGAGCCATCAGCCTTTCGCTTTTATTTTAAGAACCCACTTGTTCCCAATAGCTTTGCGTCCTTTTCGAAGATCAACCAGTTCCTAGACTTGGTTTGATTTCATTGACTCAATTTCATATTCCATTGCATGAATCCATTTTTCCTTACTAAGGCAATTCAGAGCCTCATTAATATTTCTTGGCTCATCCTCATCTTGTGGAGCAACCATAAAAGTTTCACCTTCAATGTCAAAACGTCGACGGGGAATACTTTGGTGACTTGTTCGCCGTATGAGAGATTGTACACTTTGCACATCATTCCCCATTATGCTCCCACTTGGATTAGATAATGATAACGTCATCTCATCATGTGGTTGCAATTGAGAATGAGTTGAATTCAATTCATCACTTCTCATATTACTCCCACTTGGATGAACTCCACTAATATCATTATCTTGATCCAAGGTTTCAAATAGGGAGTGATCTTCCCCTATTTCGCCCTTCTTAGGAAATTCATCCTCTAAGAATGTGACATCCCGTGATTCAAATTCAGTTATACTCCCACTTTCCTGCTCACCTATGAACACATACCCTTTCGAGTGTTCCGAGTATCTTATAAAAATACTCTTCTTTCCTCTGGGACCCAATTTCCCAAACTTGTGAGAGGACTCAAGTGTATAGGCAGCACAACCTCATGGCTTAAGAAAACTTAAGTCCGGTTTTCTACCTGTCCATAACTCATATGGAGTGGAAGTAACTGATTTGGAAGGCACCGGTTAAGTATATAGGCAGCAGTTAACAACGCATCACTCCAAAAAGTAATAGGTAAGTTAGCATGCGCCATCATGGACCTAACCATTTCCAGTAGGGTTCTGTTTCTTCTCTCCACAACACCATTTTGTTGAGGAGTATACGGAATAGACAACTGTCTTTCTATTCCTTTTTCATCACATAATTTTCTGAACTCATCGATAAATATTCTCGACCTCGATCGGATCTCAATGTTTTTATTTTCTTGTCTAATTGATTTTCTACCAGGTTCATAAACCTTTTGAAACAACTTATTGCTTTAGATTTATGAGAAATCAAATAGACATATCCGAATCGAGTATAATCATTTATAAAAGTGATGAAATAAACAGCCCCATGCCTTCCTCTTACATTCATTGGAACACAGACATCAGAATAGATTAAATGTAGAGGAAATTCAGCTTTTTTTTTTAATCTTTTCCAAATGGTTTCCTTGTCGTTTTCCTTTCTAGGCAATGCTTACATATGGGCAAATCGACTTTTTCAATGTTGCCCAACAAGCCCTTTTTGGCTAGTCTATTCATACGTTGTTGGCCAATGTGACCAAGTCTAGCATGCCACACATTCACATCATTATTATATGTATTAGGAGACGTGAGAAGGGAATAACAAACATTTGCATTAATATAGTCAATATCTAATATAACGAAACCATCCAGAAAATAACCACAGCCATAGTAATTTGTATCCAAAAACAAATCCACACCTCTAATATAGAAGTTCATATTAAAACCTAGTTTAACCAACACTAAAACAAATACCAAATTCCGACGAATCTCCGGAGCATACAATACATCATGTAGGAACAGAGTGTGTCCACCACGCATGTTTAGTTGGCAGGTGCCAATTCCTTTCACTTCAGCTTTGGAGTTGTTTCCCACATAGATCCACTTAGTTCCAGTTGGTACTCATCGGAATTCCACGAAGGATCCTCTATCCTTCGCTACATGGTCTGTCGCTCCTGAATCCACAGTCCACAAAGGATTAGACTCAGTTAAGAACACATAACTCGACACAAAAGCAAAGTTTTGAAAAGTACAAGGGGTGTTTACCTTCTTTGGCTCACGACAGTCGCGAGCATAGTGACCCTTCTTGTCACAGTTGTAACACTTCACCCTTGCTAGCTTCTTCATGCGAGGACGCTTTCCTCTTTCATGTTGGTTAAACTTGGGTTTCTTCCTTAAAGGACCTGCTTCCTTGCCTTTCCCTTTATCAAACCAGTTAGGGCGTTTACGCTTGGAGCTCGAAGCTCCATGTGAGCTAGAATTAACATGATAGAGTTCAGCATCCGGCTTAGCTGCCAAGAGGCAGTCCTCTTCCAGCTCAAGATGGCGCACTGCATCCTCAAAGGTTTTGATATTTTCATTATGGGTCAGGTGCACCTTCATATGCTCCCAACTCTGAGGCAAGAAACGAATCATTGCTTGCACTTGCTGCTCATCAGTGAGGACATGGCCAGCATCTTTCAGCTCATTTATCATGTTTGACATCTTTCTAAGATGTTGCTTCATGGTCTGACCATGAGGCTTCTTATATGAGTCAAACCTAATAGTGAGCTGCCTCAGTCTGGTCACCGAAGTATGACCAAATCTTGCTGCCAATGCCTCCCACATTTCTTTGGCATTGTCAAAACGCCTAAACTCTCGCATGACGTCATTTTCCATGATACTTAGCAACGTGATGCGAGCAAGAGAGTTCTTTCTTTTCCATGCAGTAAAAGCTTCCTTATCTCTCTTGTGCTGTGCAATGTTTCCTTCTTTAGGTTCTACCATGGTCAAGTTAAGAGCTTCAAGTGTCTCTTGCTCTTCCAGCACATATTGGATTTTCATGTGTCATATTTCATAGTTGTCACCATTGAGCTTTTCACCTTTGTTTAGCTCGGCAACTATGCTCTTTGTGGCTGAAGCCATTGATCTGAACACATCAGACATATATGCACGAATTATTAATGCCTATCATTTATGCATCCCTTTTGCACAGACCCGTCATATTAATGAACAATTTCAAGCAATGTTTCAGAATCAAAAGGTCGCAAAGTTTCCAATCATCCTCCAAAAATCCTAACTTAAAACTATCATTAATATAATTGTCTTATGCAAAATAAATTCTATGAAGCTACAAAAACTTCTATAACTACCCACAAAGAACTAAAGCAATAATAGAAAGCAAATAATAATTGACATCCAATAAAACAATAATGCTTTCACATAATACAACTAACATATCGGTTGCTACATCAACAACAATCAGGTAGTAAACATTACATAAGATGTCCACAAAGCACACTTAACAAAGATCAGCCAATACATCTAACACCAAGTCAGCACACGAACTGGGAAAGATCCTCTTTGTTTAATTTCTTGATATTTTCCCTTGTAACAATCCTATAATAATCATCTATAAAATCCATCACAATTTTCCTATATGAGGCAGCTCTGTTGACATCCTATATGCGATTCAACACTCCTTGCCATTCTGGTGGAAGGGTGTTCATGAAAAATTGCACCATCTCAGACTGTGGCATAGGACGACCATTCCATATGACATTTTGAATTTTCCCGTTGACTTCAAGGATGTGATCAATTAAGTCACCACTCTCCCATCGATGATTCGTCAGCTCAGCTATCAACTTAGAAAGCATTTCCTTTTGTTCATCGGTAATTGCGCGAATAGGTATGTGCAACCTTAGGGGAGGCATTGTTCCTGCAACAAATGCAGAACAAATAAGGGATCACACATAATCTACATAGACTTGATTGAAAAAGAAACACATTCTTTTCCTCTTTTTTTTTTGGTCAATGGTCAACGGTCAACGGTCAACGTTCAACGGTCGTCGGTCAATGGTCAATGGGTCAACGGTCAGGTCGCTGGTGGTTGGACCGGTCGGGCCGGGTCGGATGAACCAACCGGCACGTGTCACATGCGTGTGCGGGCTGACGTCACGCAAACGTCATCCGGCACCCAGGCTTCGATGCTTGTTGGGTCGGGTTGGGTCGCCGTCGGGTTGGGTCGCCAGCCGGTGACCGGCCGTCCAATGGTCGTCGGCGATGACCTCATCGATAACGTCATCCCGGCGGTTACCGTGACGTCAACACGCGTCGGTTCGCCGGCCGGCGGCGCGCACGTGTTGGCCGAGCCAGCGCTTCCGGCGCGTGGCACCCACTCGCAGCGACTTCTGGCCGCGCATGTGGGCGCGTGCGGCGTCGCCCGGCGGCGGTCGACCCGTCGACGGACTCATCTCGACGAGCCCTTTCACCCTATGCCTTCAAAAATCGATTTCGACTTACAAAAACTTGAAAGAATGGATGAACAGTGCTCGGGTGTCGGGGTTTTGCACCCCGATCTGTGTCGGCCGATTATTTTCGCGAAAAATCAATCAAAAAACATGAAAGGGGTCGGGAAAACATGAACTCGGGCTCTGATACCAATGTTGGGATTAACGAATTCCCAAAAACCAGATTCGACACTAAATCGAACCGCTAAAAACGAATGCGGAAGACAAGCCCGGGAAAATCACTTATCACCGATCCTAAAGCACACCACGGATTTGAGCGTACCTTAATAGCCACAGATTAAACACCGACGCCGATAAGAGAAAGAGAATTTGGCCCTGTTCGATCCGATGACGCCAATTTGCCTTGAAGGGAAGAAGAAACTTCGCCTTGTGCCTTACTGTTTTTCTTTTTGGGAGAGAGAGAGAAGGAGAGGGACGTACGTATGTTAATGATTCCAAGAGGTGCGTCCTCCCTCTCTCTCCTCCCTTATATACGTCCCCTCTAAAATAGAAATGTACCTCTTCATCGTATCCCTCCATCCATGGGCCCTAATTTTGTGGGCCGGGCTTTTAGGCCCAACATGGGCGGACGGGCCTTAAGCCCATCACATTAATAAAACCATCAAGATGGATTGGTCTTAGGATTTTTGTAGTATAGTTAATGGTAGGATGCGGAGTTTATATATCCAGAACAGGAAGAAAGGCTGTCAATTGTGTTGATTACTTCTCTGCCAAAAGAAAATTTCACATTGCAGTCATACAAAAATCTAATTTATATCAAGTAGCATAACTGGCTTAGAAGCTTATCTCTGTTTATGTTTTTGAATTGGTTGTTATTGTAAAACCAGTCAACATAATTGGTGATATGGAGTTATGTAGATAGTCCATTCTAGTGACTTTAATGGTGCATTGTCTTTGTATACCAATCCTAACACTACTGTCGGGTTTATATTCTTGCAGCACAAGCTGCAGGCATGCTTGTTTGTCTAGAATTCTTGCTATATCTACAAGATTAGTCCAGATGTTTGTTTAGGAGGAGAAAGGACTCCAGTCATTTTTGGAAGGATTCAAATTTGCAACATGGCTTTCCGGCTTTTCAATTTGCTTGAGATTTGCAACAAGGTTGGCTGGTCAACTATGAATGGAGGCTTAGCTAGTTGATTTCGTAATGTCCTAATATAAGTGAACATTAATGAAGAGACGCGGAGTCTAGATATCGGAATGGAAAAGAGTGTCCCCCGGTGCCTTTCTAATTTGTTTGCTGCAGACGATGTCCTAAGCTGTAGAAGGGCCTTTTGCTTAGATTTCTAGTTAGATCTAGAAGGTTGAATAGTCTGAAACAAGATTTAACAAGCGAAACTCGTCTCAGCGGCTACAGAAGTTCATAAGCTGTTGTCATTTGATCGAGCACTATGAAAAAGATTGTAAAGGAAAGAGCGGACATGATATGAGAAGGAGATGCCCTCAGCTGGACTCCTCTCCATTATGCCTGTTAAATTATTGATCCAATTTTCTAGAAACTTCAAGATAAATATGAGCTAGAAAATTCAAGAAAAACTCTAGAAGACTCTATGGAATTATCTCTGAAAATGACAGAGATATTTGCCTTAAAAAAGCCTAGTTTTCTAAAAAAAAAAAAATTGTAAAAGAAACTCCTAGAAGATGTGTAAGTCGGTGGAGTGTCCCTATAAATAGGAAAGGAGGGGGGAGCGTAGAAGGGAAGAGCAAAAAAGGTAAGCTCCTCCCCTTCCCCTTTGTACTACAATAAACAATAAATAAAAAGTTCCTTTTTTCCTTGTACTTCTCTTCCACTCTCTTTTACTTTGTCCTTGCCCACTTTATTGTTAGTTCATTTGCTCTCTTGATAATTCACACATAAAACACACTTGCACACACATTAATCACACGCTTATGCAAATACAAACAGTGGTATCAGAGCCACGTCTTTGGTTGGTATTGGGCGTTTGTCCTACCTACCCATTCCTAAAACTATCCTTTCCAAATACCCATTAACTAAACCATGGCCAACTCTACCTCATCCTCATTTCCCATTCCCATTTTTTATGGGAACAACTATGACTTTTGGAGCATAAAAATGACTACATTTTTTATGGCCCAAGACTTATGGGACATCATGGAAAAAGGTTGCGAGGCTCCGCCAGAAGGTGCAAGTGTTTCAAAAGATCAACTACAAAAGGATGCAAGGGCGCTATATTTTATCCAACAAGCACTCTCGGAAACCGTATTTCCAAGAATTATTGGAGCAAGGACTGCAAAAGAGGCTTGGGATACATTACGAGAAGAATTTCAAGGATCGAAAAAGGTACGCACTATTTGCCTTCAAACTCTAAGAAGAGATTTTGAAAATTCTAAAATGAAAAATTATGAGACCGTACAAGAATATTGTGGAAAATTAAAGGAACTAGTTAATCAAATGAGAGCCTATGGAGATGGGATAACTGATCAAAGGGTTGTTGAGAAAATATTGGTGTCACTTACCAAAAAATACAACTCCATAGTAACAACTATAGAAGGAACTAAGGACTTGACGACCCTATCTGTGAGTGAATTAATTGGCTCTCTAGAAGCACATGAGAAGAGACTAATGGCACAAGATGAAGATTCAGTTGAAAATGCCTTTCAGTCTAAAGTAAATATACGGTCTCATCAAACTAAAAATGGTGGAAGGAGCTCATGGAAAAACAAAAGAGGAGGAGAAATTATAAAAAAGGAAAATTATCCACCTTGTGGTATTTGCAAGAAAATAAATCATTTGTAGAAGGATTGTTGGTTTAAAAATAAAAAAACAATGCCGCTTTTGTAAAAGATATGGCTACGTAGAAAAAGATTGTCGCTCGGAAAGAAATAATCGAGCAAACTATGTAGTAAAAAAAGAAAGTAAAAGAGAATACATTCTACGCAGGCCAAGCGGCAAATGATAATAAAAGTGAAACATGGTACATTGATAGTGGGTGTAGCAATCATATGACAGGGGACAAATCTATATTCACTGATATTGATAAGTTGGTGAAATCCCACGTAAAGTTGGGCAATGGTGCATTAGTAGATGTCAAAGGAAAAGGCACCATCACCGTGGAAACAAATAAAGGCCCAAAATATATACGTAATGTATATCTAGTCCCTCGCCTTGCACAAAATCTCTTGAGTGTGGGCCAAATGATACAAAGTGGGTATTCTCTATATTTTAATAGAGATGCCTGCATTATCTATGATAAATATAAAAATATCATTGCCTCTGTTAAGATGAAAAATAACAATTTTCCTATTCGATGGAAATATGTCAAAGATATAGCCATGAAAGAAGATTTGGCCACTTCAATTTTGCTGGGCTAAAAATTCTCCATCAGAAAAATATGATGAGAGATTTTCCAGCCATCACATAAATTTCAGATGTTTGTGAAGGCTGTCTTCTTGGAAAACTGTTGGAGAAATCTTCTTGAAGTCTTTTGAAGTTGAAAAAACATTTCCATCAGTCTAGTCTGAAGGCTTGCAGACTCTGCTCTTTAAAGTCTGAAGACCTCCGGACAGCCAGACTCAAGACTCAAAGTCTATCCTCATTGACAGTCTCTAATCCGTTGAAGAAAGGTTATCCAGAACTGGATGTTTCGTTAAGGATTTAACCTTATCAACTAGAGAAGATCTCGTGGCTGGAAAAGACATAACGGAGTCCTTTGATTGATCGAAGATTGACTCGATAATTGAAGATCCGGTGATTGCCTAAATATTATTGGAAGGTTCTACTTATGGAAACCGAGATCCTGATTGTATGGGCGAACATGATTGATGGGCTATCAACACGTTCCTTTATTAGCTCGAACAATCTTCCTAATTGATTCCGTCCAACAGGTAGATTGGAGGAATTCCTTTTGTAAGTGCCAATGGGTATGATGGCATAAAGGAGTATATAAGGAAGACGGTCTTAGTTGTTCAAGGTGTGCGCGATAGAAGAATTCCAAAGTCTGAAGCTCCTTTTGTTTAGACAATTACTCGAGCGAATACTTGTATACAAAAGAGAGTCTATATTTGTGAGAAATCTTGAGGAGGTGTGGTAGAACATCTACACTGTGGAATCAAGGCAAAGCTATGCTGTAACTTTTCTTTTGTTCATAGTGGAATCCAGCCAATAGGCTGTCGGTGAAGAAGAGTGGACGTAGGCTTGATATGCCGAACCACTATAAACCGCGTGTTCAATTTTCTCTTCTCTCAATCTTACTTTGATTATCGTTTGTCTCAAATCCATCAACCTGTCTAGTATTGTGCAATTATCGAAGAAAAATCTTTTATATACCTATTCACCCCCTCTAGGTACTCATACTAGCAATATCAATTGGTATCAGAGCCTATGTACTCACTTTGTTTGAAGTGTTTTACTTCAGAGTTAAAGATCCATGGCTAGTATGTTGGCTCTAGGTCTGGTAGAAGGGCAAAGCAACACCAGACCACCTTACTTTGATGGAAAGGATTACAACATCTGGAAGAACAAGATGAAAGCTTTCCTACGATCAAAGGATCCTCTGGAATGGGAAGTTGTAGAAAAAGGAATTACTCCTACCGTTGCATCAGTCTCTGAAAGAGGGAAAGAAACTGTTGAGACCAGCGGAATGACTCAGGAAGAGATACTCAAGAGACAAGCACTCGATGCAAAAGCAATTTACTCCTTATATTGTGCTTTGTCACCAACTGAATATAATAGAATATCTTCTTGTGTTACAGCAAAAGAAGTTTGGGACAAATTGCATATCACCTATTAAGGAACAGATCGAGTGAAGGAAACAAGAATCAACATTATTCTCGATCAATACGAAGCCTTCAGAATGAAACCAGGAGAATTTATAACTGACATGTTTAGTCGTTTTACATATATTGTGAATGGTCTTGAAAATCAAGGTCAACCAATTTCTGATCCCATGAAGGTAAACAAGCTACTGCATGGACTCTCCAAGGATTGGAATCACATAAAGACTTCGATAAGAGAGACGCAAAGAATTATGCCACTATCGTCGACGAGCCGATTGGAACTCTTCAGTCTTATGAAGTGGAACGGATCAATGAAGATGAAGATCCAAAAGGTAAGAAATCCATTGCATTAAAATCAAATGATGATTATGATGATACAGATTCTCGAAGATGATATGGACGATGAGGAGCTTGCTCTCATGATAAGAAGATTCAGAAAACTGAATAGAAAAGGAAGAAGGTTCAACTCAAAGAAACAAAGCTTTCAAAGACAGCAAACCAAGTCTCGTTGATGATGAGGAACCAAACAAAGATGTAGTTGCTTTGAATGTAAGAAAAGGGACACATCGATCTAACCGTCCTCTTCTAAGGAAGAAGAAAGGAAAATCTGAAAGATATCGAAAAATTCTCAAAGCTGAAACCTCGAGTGATACAGAGTGTGAAGAAAGTGATAATGAATATGCCAATCTATGTCTGATGGCACAATCAGACTCAGACTCTGGATCAGACTCAGACAGTGAATTTGAGGCAAGTAATTTTAAAATTCCTGTCAAAGTTTCTAAATACATTGATGAACTGTGTTTTAGTCTTAAGACTTCTCTCAAAAGAATTTCCGAACTGAAAAAAAGAAAACTCAGCCCTAAAACAAAAGGAAAACGTTTTAGTAGAAAGAGTTAAAAGTCTAGACTTGACTGTTTCCACTCTTAAAGAAAATGAAGATAATCTTTTAAAAGAAAATGCTTTTTAAAAACTGACTTATCAAATATTTCAAAGAAATTTTCAATAGGGTCTGAAAACTTGAAAAAATTCTTTCAGCTCAAAGACCTTACTTCAATAAGTCCGGTCTAGGTATGACAACAGAAACAATTCCCTTGATTGATTTTCCTAAAGTAAAAGAAAGAATTAAGAAAAGACTCTCGAGATAGGCTTACAAAAATCATTTCAAGAAAGTTTTTGTAAAATCTGTAGGTAGAAATGCTCTCAGATGTTCAAAGTGCAACAGTTCGGATCACTTTGAAAAAGAGTGTCCTATGGTTTGGAAACCTATTAAGAAAATATGGGCTAATACTGCTTATGTTACTAACACCAAAGGACCCAAGAAAGTTTGGGTACCAAAGAAAGCTTGAGACTTTATTTTAAATGCAGGTCACCGTCAAGAAAAAGGTAAAGTGGTATCTTGACAGTGGATGCTCAAGACACATGACAGGAGACTCAAATTGTTTTATAAAGCTTGCTCAAGTAAATGGTGGAAAAGTTTCATTTGGAGGAAACAGCAAAGGAAGTATTATGGGATTTGGAACGTGAAAATTGGAAATCTCACAATAAGTAATGTTTCCTTAGTGGAAGGACTCAATTACAATCTTCTCAAAGCATTAGTCAATTGTGTGATACTGGTTTCAAGATCTTCTTTCAAGAAGGAATATGTTATGGAATCGCAAAGACTCTACTCAGTCTTTCATGGGTCGAAGACATGGAAACATCTATCTTCTGGATGTGAAACCAAATGAATCGCAATGTTTTATCTCAATTCAAGACGAAGCAAGCTTATGGCACAGAAAGCTTGGTCATGTCAACATGAAGCAATTAGCCAAAATTTCATCAAAGCAGCTTGTTCGAGGACTACCCAAATTACCTTATCAAAAGACTGATCCATGCACTCCATGTATTCTCGGGAAAGCAGGTAAGAAATTCATTTAAGCCAATAAATCATGTCTCTACTAATCATGTACTACAGCTTGCTGCATATGGATCTCTTCGGACCAACCGAACACGTAGTATTGGAGGTAAGAAATATTGCCTAGTAATTGTGGACGATTACTCCGTTTTACTTGGGTATATTTCCTTGCAAGTAAGTCCGAAACCTTCTCGTATTTTGAAAAATTTGCTAAAAAGTTCAAAATGAAAATGATGTGTTATCTCTAGTATAAGAACAGATCATGGAGGTGAATTTGAAAATCAAGATTTTACAAAATTTTGTGATGAATCTGGCTTCAAGCATGTGTTCTCCTCTCCATATACTCCTTAGCAAAATGGAGTTATGGAAAGAAAGAACAGATCTCTTCAAGAAATGGCTAGAACTCTTTTAATTGAAAGTAAGATTTCTTCATGATTTTGGGCTGAAGCTGTTTCAACAGCTTGCTATATCATCAATAGAGTCTTCTTAAGACCTATTCTAGAGAAAACCCCTTATGAGTTATTCAAAGATAAGAAGCCTATTGTTTCATACTTTCATGTATTCGGTTGCAAATGTTTTATATTGAAAAATGCAAAAGATCGAGTTGGTAAGTTTGAAGAAAGATCGATGAAGGTATCTTCCTTGGATATTCTACATCAAGCAAAGCCTTCAGAGTCTATAACAAGAAGAGCCGTCCGTGGAGGAGTCAATGAATGTCAAATTTCAAGACTCAACGCAAGATGAATCAAGTCGACTCATCAAGAAGAGTCCGAACCTACCTGCACCTTCCAAAGCTTACAACTCAAGAAGCATCTCAGACTTTGGAAAACCAGCATCAGGTTGTTCGTGAAGATCCAAACAAAGAGAGAGACCATCAACCGGACAAATCAACAAGTAACTGGAAGCATAAGTCCAGTCATCCCAAAGATCTTATTATCGGCGAAATTAATGAAGGAATTCGCACCAGATCAAAAATGGGAGAAGAGTCTAGTGTTGTGGCTCTCGTTTGAAATTGAACCAAAGAGCATAGAAGAAGCTTTATCCGATAAAAGCTGGATTGAAGCTATGCAAGAAGAGCTAGACAGCAGTTCAACATTAATGATGTCCGGGAATTGACATCCAAACCAAAAGGTAAAACTATTATTGGAGCTAAATGGGTGTTCGAAACAAGATGAATGAGAAAGGAAAAGTCGTACGAAACAAAGCAAGACTCGTGGCCAAGGGATATACGCAAGAAGAAGGAATAGACTATGATGAGACTTACGCACCAGTAGCAAGGTTAGAAGCTATTCGACTATTACTTGCGTTTGCTTGTTATAAGAATTTCAAGTTATTCCAAATGGACGTCAAAAGCGCCTTCCTAAATGGATTTATCCATGAGGAAGTTTATGTGGAACAACCACCGGGGTTTGAAGACCCAAAGAAGCCGACTCGTCTTCAGACTGAAAAAGGCTTTGTATGGTTTAAAGCAAGCACCTCGAGCTTGGTACGACAGATTAAGTAAGTTCTTAATACAAAATGGTTTTGTCAAAGGTAAAGTAGATACGACTTTATTTATCAAAAAGGAAAACAAAAGTTTCTTACTTGTTCAAATATATGTGGATGATATTATTTTTGGATCCTCTAATGAAAATCAGGCAAGAAATTTTCTAAGTCTATGTGATGAGTTTGAAATGAGTATGATGGGAGAGTTAACATTCTTTCTTGGTCTTCAAGTAAAACAATTGAAGGAAGGAACTTTTATTTATCAAGAAAAATATGTTAATGATCTTGTCAAAAGGTTTGGACTGGAAAAGTGCAAAAAGACCGACATACCGATGTCAAGTTCTTTGAAGATAGACAAAGATGAAGAAGGGAAGAAAGTTGATCAAAAGCTGTACAGAGCATCATTGGTTCACTTCTTTATCTTACGCTTCTAGACCTGAAATTTTGTTGAGTGTTTGCATCTCGTGCTAGGTTTCAATCGATCCTAGAGAATCCCATCTCGGTCTGCGAAACGTATCATTAAATACGTTGCTTCATCATCAAGCATCGGTCTTTGGTATCCTAAGAAGGGAGACTTTAATCTTCCGGGGATATTCGATGCAGATCTGGCCGGTTGCAGAGTTGATAGAAAGAGCACTTCGGGAACTTGCCAGTTGCTTGGAAGCAGGACAGTATCTTGGTTTTCAAGGAAACAAAGCACCGTGTCTCTTTCAACAACAGAAGCAAAGTATGTAGCCTTTGGAAGCTGCTGTTCGCAAATTCTATGGATAAAACAACAGCTAAGAGACTTTGAAATTGAAGACTCATGCACAGAGATTAATTGCGACAACACCAGCGCTATCAACCTCACCAAAAATCCAATTCTCCACTCAAGAGCAAAGCATATAGAGATTCGACATCACTTTATTAGAGACCATGTTCAAAATGGAGATGTTTCAATTCAATTTGTTGACTCAAAGAACCAACTAGCGGATATATTCACAAAGCCTTTGGAGAAATATCAATTTGAATCTATCCGTTCCAGACTCAACATTTTGAGATATGAAGATATCAAAGTCTAAAGACTTTCAGACTCAGACTTACAAGACTTTATCTGTAAGATAGTCTTGATACGACCGTCAGACTGTAAGTCTTTCTCTCCTTAATCTCATCTTGAAAAGGTACGATCGTCAGACTGTGTTTAAATTGTTGCTATATTTAATTGACGCAATTATTGCATCGTTTCATTTTCAAAAAGGAAGTTATTTTTGAAATGGCTATTTTTGCGGAAAAAGACAATTATTTTGAAAAGGCATTTTTTTATTTCCTTTGTGACGGTTCGTTTATCTCTCCTTTTAACCGATTGTGCACACGTCGATTCCTCTTCACTTTACTCTCAAAAACCCTAGAAAGCATCGATCCTCCATTCCCGTTTGTCTTCTTTGTTTAATATTCAAAAAGTTGTCATTTTTCTTGGGAAAGTCAAGCAAGGAATCTTCCAAAAACTGAGAAAGATGTCATCTTTAAGAAAGTCTTCGAGAATCGCAAGCAGGGGACCACGGCGAATGAGTGAGGGGCCTACGCACTTCGATCTTACTGAAGAAGAAGTGTCTCCAGAACAGCAACCGAGCCCACAACATTCTCAGCAGCGTCATTCTCCTCCATCTAGTCCTCAAGGCGTTGATCATCAAGCAACAGAAGAAATCATCGAGGATGCAGACCCTGTAAGAGTTCAAAAGCCCGCTTATATTTAGCAGCTATATCGTGCCTTAAAAGGAATTCGTACTCCTTTGAACTATATTGATGATTTTCTTAAAGACAAAGGACATGGGAACGAATATATCTTTCGAAAAATGGAAAGTTTGGGAATTGCTCGTAAAGGGGTGGCCGAGGAAACCCTTGCGAATATCCCAAGTGATCCTCGTGATCGGGGCCGAATCCTCGTAGATGGGAATGATGATGACAAATTATACAGTCAATTTCAACCGAAAATGGGTGTTGCGGTTGAAAATCAAGGAAAATGGGAGATTTGTTCAGATTGAAGGAACAAAAAGATCTGTACTCGAAATTGCTGAAGCGTGGGGTAATAAACTCTAGGAGTGTGGATTTTGATTTTCTGGATGCTGTGAATGTGAACTTGAGGGAAAAGTTCAGTTATCTTCAACTTGAAAAGTTCTGCTCTGACACTACAGAGGCCTATGCTGAATTAACTGCATATTTCTATTCAAATCTTAGCTTTTTGGATGCGAATAGATTCTCTTTCAGCGTTAAAGACCAGGACTATGTTGTGGATATGAATATGCTGGCAGATGTGTTAGGAGTTGAAAGAGGAAGATATCAACCAATCAAAGTTTCCATTGCTCGGGCCACACCGGAATTGGTGAAGGACAGGAGAAGAAGATGAAAAGATCACCTACTTAAGGATGAGTGCATTCAACATCTTGCTTCACAAGATTGTGATTAATTGCCTCCGACCGAAATCAACTTCCAAGACCGATGTTTCAAGTTCGGAGGCCAAGCCGATGTATGCCATCCTCTTTGGGAAAAGGTTTTATCTCCTCATACCGTTATGTTTCACATGTATAGAGCAATGATGAAGGACAGAGGTCAACTCCCTTATCCAAGCCTTGTTACGAAGTTATTCGACATCTGAATATTCAGCCTCCGCAAATCTTTTGTGTTCGACCATGCGATCATATGGTGGTAGGACTGAAAATGGTGACCAAAATGCGTCCGGGAAGGAACCGAGCAAGGAGTTGGAGAAATTCAAGGAGAAAACTCCTACCAAACATCATCAAATCTCTTCTGCAGCTAAAAGAAAAAGGGAAGGAGCCCATGGTTGCTCCATCCAAGAGAAGAAGAGCTCTCCCCGTTGAGGATGAAGATGATGAGGAAGACATCACCATCTCTGCAATGGCTTTGAAGAATTTAAGTCGTCATGTTCCACAGAAAGAATCGGAACAAATGACGAAAGAATAAGAGGAGAAGGAAGAAGAAGAAAGAGAAGTTGAAAAAGAAGCAGAGGAGGAAAGACCCGAAGAAGAAAGAAGAGAAGAAGGAGAACCTGACAAACACTCTTCTCCACCTGTAGGCATGGAAACAGGGGGAGATCAGGAGAAAGGAGTGAAGTCTTCATATCCTGATGCAAGTGAAGGAGTCAGTCGCTCACCTGCAGACCTAGAGGATGTTTATGCCTCTCAATTTCCAGAGGAAGGTCATGAAGTTTCATCGCCAAACCTGCGAGATTATGCTGATCTACCATCGTCTGCATTTACTCCATCAGATAGGGCTGAAGCAAGTACTCAGACTGATAATACAACAGATTTTCGCAGAATCATGGATATTCTCTTGGAGATGCGAGGTCAAATTTATGCCTTGGGATGCGAGGTTCAAAGCTTGAAGAATGAAGGTCAAGCTTCTTCCTGTTCATTGAATGATAAGATACAAGCCCTCTCTGTTCAGAATCAGGCCAATGCCAAGAGTGAGGAGATTGCACAACTAAAGGAAGACTTTAAAAGGCTGGAAGGCATCGTTCAGTCTATGGAAAATTTCCAGCTTGTCCGTGTTCCCAAGCAATCTTGACTTCATCTCAACCTTTTTAATGCTGACAAAAAGGGGAGAGATGCAAGATTTGAAAGAGACTTTCAAAAAGATTTGAACAAACTTTCAATTGCTTTCAATTGTTAAACTTTTTGTTGGATTGTTTTGTTGTTTGAACTCGTTTGACTTTGTTTTGTGTCCGGATGAGAACCGAACTAGACTTGGACTTGACTCGCTTCTATTAACTAGTATTGATATCTTATGGATGGCTTTATCGTATACTAAACTAACCTATTTTCTGTGGTTGCAGATTCTAGTGTTATTCATTTAGCCATTTATCTCTATAAGATATGCATATGTGTTTGAGAAATGTTTTGTAGGTCAAAGTTATCCAAATCTGCAGGAAAGTTTTGTCACCATCAAAAGGGGGAGATTGTTGGAGAAATCTTCTTGAAGTCTTTTGAAGTTGACAAAACGTTTCCATCAGTCTAGTCTGAAGGCTTGCAGACTCTGCTCTTTAAAGTCTGAAGACCTCCGGACAGCCAGACTCAAGACTCAAAGTCTATCCTCATTGATAGTCTCTAATCCGTTGAAGAAAGGTTATCCGTAATCGGATGTTTCGTTAAGGATTTAACCTTATCAACTGGAGAAGATCTCGTGGCTGGAAAAGACATAACGGAGTCCTTTGATTGATCGAAGATTGACTCAATAATTGAAGATCCGATGATTGCCTAAATATTATTGGAAGGTTCTACTTATGGAAACCGAGATCCTGATTGTATGGACGAACAGGATTGATGGGCTATCAACATATTCCTTTAATAGCTCGAACAATCTTCCTAATTGATTCCGTCCAACAGGTAGATTGGAGGAATTCCTTTTGTAAGTGCCAACGGGTATGATGGCATAAAGGAGTATATAAGGAAGACGGTCTTAGTTGTTCAAGGTGTGCGTGATAGAAGAATTCCAAAGTCTCGAAGCTCCTTTTTGTTTAGACAATTACTCGAGCGAATACTTGTATACAAAAGAGAGTCTATATTTGTGAGAAATCTTGAGGAGGTGTGGTAGAACATCTACATTGTGGAATCAAGGCAAAGCTGTGCTGTAACTTCTCTTTTGTTCATAGTGGAATTCAGCCAATAGGCTGTCAGTGAAGAAGAGTGGACGTAGGCTTGATATAAGCCGAACCACTATAAACCGCGTGTTCAAATTTCTATTCTCTCAGTCTTACTTTGATTATCGTTTGTCTCAAATCCATCAACTGTCTAGTATTGTGCAATTACTGAAGAAAAATCTTTTATATACCTATTCACCCCCCTCTAGGTACTCATACTAGCAATATCAAAAACAACAGAGACAGAAAAATATGATGAGAGATTTTCCAGCCATCACAGAAATTTCAAATGTTTGTGAAGGTTATCTTCTTGGAAAACAACACAGACAGTCCTTCTCATCTGGAGGTGCATGGAAAGCTAAGAAGCCATTAGAACTTGTCCACACGGATGTGTGCGGTCCGATGAGGACACTTACACCCAGTCAAAATAAATATTTCATCCTATTCATTGACAATTACACAAGAATGGCGTGGGTATATTTTCTTCGAGAAAGATCTGAGGTTTTCTCTATCTTCAGAAAATTTAAGAACCACGTCGAAAATCAAAGTGGCCAAAGAATCAAAGTCCTAAGGAGTGATAGAGGCACATAATACAATTCAAAGGAGTTTAATAAAGTTTGTGAAGATGAAGGAGTCCATCATCAACTAACTGTTGGCTACGCCCAGAACAAAATGGAGTAGGTTAAAGAAAAAATAGAACCGTCATGGAGATGGCAAGGTCTATACTAAAGGAGAAAGGCATTCCCAACACTTTTTGGGCAGAAGCAGTTTATACTACAGTATACTTGTTAAACAGGTGTCCAACTAAAGCAGTTCAAAATGTTTACCGGTCGAAGCATGGAGTGGATGGAAGCCTTCAACAAAGCATCTCAAAGTGTTTGGATGCATTTGCTACGTCCACATCCCTGCTAAAAAAATGAGTAAGCTAGATGAAAAGACAGAAAAAGGAATATTCCTTGGCTACAGTGACCAAACAAAAGGCTATCGGATTTACAACCTAAGAACTAAGAAGCTTATGATTAGTCGAGACGTCGAGTTCGACGAGAATGTTGCCTAGAATTGGGAGGATGAGAAGATCGAGAAGAAGTATATCACCTTGCCAGACATACGACCTACTCAAGAGGAGTCAACGTCACAAGAAGAAGGAGAAGTACCGGATTCCACCACTCACGACGTAACTCCACCAAGCTCTCCAAGAGTAACGCAAGAAGAATCTACTCCAGAGTCTCCAGTACTAAGGGTAAAAGCCCTTAGAAGAATTTACGACACATGCAACTTTGCTATTTTGGAACCAGAAAACTACGAACAAGCATCCAAAGAAGAAGTTTGGAGAAAAGCCATGAAGGAAGAGATCAAGATGATCGAGAAAAATGAAACTTGGGAGCTTGTCGATCGACTCGAAGACAAAGAGATCATTGGCGTCAAGTGGGTCTACAAGACGAAACTCAACGCGGATGGATCAATCCAAAAGCATAAAGCAAGGCTTGTGGCGAAATGATACTTAAAACAACCACGTATCGGCTATACTGAAACTTTTGCTCCCGTCGCTCGCCTTGATACTATTCGAGCACTCATAGCCCTAGCGGCACAAAAAGAATGGAAGATCTATCAACTAGATGTAAAATCAGCATTCCTAAATGGATATCTTCAAGAAGAAATATACATAGAACAACCACAAGGCTTTATCCTCAAAGGCCAAGAAGAAAAAGTTCTCAAACTCAAAAAAGCCCTATATGGGTTAAAAGAAGCACCACGTGCGTGGTATAGTAGAATCAATGAATACTTCATCAAGCAAGGATTCAGGAGGAGTATGAGTGAGCCGACACTCTACATCAAGACCCAAGGTAAGTCTCACACTCTCATTGTCTCTCTATATGTAGATGATCTCATATATACAGGAAATAATGAGACAATGATCCAAGAATTCAAAGAAGAAATGATGAAAACATTTGAAATGACGGACTTGGGCTTGATGAACTATTTCCTCAGTATTGAAGTCAATCAAGATGAAGGAATTTTCATCTCGCAAAAGAAATATACCGAAAACCTCCTAAAGAAATTCAAGATGAACTATTGCAAAGCAGTTTCAACCCTGCTCATGACAAATGAAAAACTATTGAAGGAAGATGGAGCAGAAAAAGCTGATGCCTCCCTCTACAGAAGTTTGATTGGTAGTCTGCTATATCTCACTGCTACACGACCGGATATTATGTATACGACAAGTCTACTATCACGATTCATGCAAAGTCTGAGTCAAATAAACTTTGGAGCTGCCAAGAGAATTCTTAGATATTTACAAGGAATTATAGACTACGGCATTCGGTATTGTTGGAGAAATCTTTCCAGAATATTTTGAAGCCGACAAAACATTTCTATCGGCCTAAGTCTGGATTTCGATAGTTAAAGTCTCAAGATTTTATAGTCTCAAGACTTTGTTATCTCAAGACTCAAGACTCAAGACTCAAGACTCAAGACTCAATATTATTCTCACCGATGTGTTTCTAATCCAAAGTGTTGAAGGAAATCCAAAGTCGAGGTTTATGATTGAGGATTTGATCCTATCCTCTCGGAATAGATTCTTTGGTTGGATAATCATTTCGGATTCTTTATTTCTTATCTAAGATCGATTGAAGATCCGATGGTCGACGAAATAATCTTGGATTATTCTATTCTTGGAAACCAAGATCCCGATTGTATGGGCGAACAGATTGATGGGCTATCATCGATTCCTTAAATAGCTCGGATGATCTTCTTGATTGATTCCGTCCAACGGGTAGATTGGAGGAATTCCTTTGGTAAGTGCCAACGGCTATGATGGCATGAAGGAGTATAAAAGGAAGACGTTCTAGTTGTTTTAAGTGTGTGATCGATAGAAAAATTCCAGAGTCTGAAGATCCTTGATTGTTAGTTGAGACTGAGCGAAATTGTATACTGAGAGTATTTATACTTGGTGACACCTTGAGCAAGTGTGGTAGATCATCTACACCTAGAAATCAAGGAAGATCAACACTGTAACAACTCTTTGATCATAGTGAAATCCAGCCAATCGGCTGTCAGTGCAGAAGAGTGGACGTAGGCTTGGATTAAGCCGAACCACTATAAACCGAGTGTTCAATTCTCTCTTTCCCTTACTTAGTCTTGCGATTGAATTTTTAACTGTTGCAAATTCTCTAATTGTTTAAATATCGTGCAAGCTCCGAGAAATTTTTTTTATACCTATTCACCCCCCTCTAGGTACTCGTACTAGCTATCTCAGGTATTGCCCAAGTGCTAACTCCAAGCTCATTGGCTACACTGATAGCGACTGGGCTGGTTCAGCTGATGATAGAAAGAGTACAACTGGCTATGCATTCACTCTGGGTTCTGGAATATTCTCATGGGCATCCAAAAAACAAGACTCGGTGACACAGTCTACTGCAGAAGCTGAATACATCGTAGCTGCTACGACTGCCAGTCAAGCAATATGGCTTCGAAGAATTCTAGAAGACATTGGAGAAACACAGATAGAATCAACTCTGATACTTTGCGACAATAAGTCCGCAATCGCTATATCAAAGAATCCAGTATTCCATGGAAGAACCAAACATATAGACATCAAATATCACTTCATACGAGAGGTGCAATATAACAAAGAGATTGAGCTGAAATATTGCAAAACTGAGGAACAAGTAGCCGACATCTTCACTAAAGCACTATCGCGAGCCAAGTTCGAGATATTGCGGGAAATGCTCGGAGTAACACGAAATTGGATCAAGGAGGAGTGTTAAATTATTGATCCAATTTTCTAGAAACTTCAAGATAAATATGAGCTAGAAAATTCAAGAAAAACTCTAGAAGACTCTATGGAATTATCTCTGAAAATGGCAGAGATATTTGCCTTAAAAAAGCCTAGTTTTCTAAAAAAAAAAATTGTAAAAGAAACTCCTAGAAGATGTGTAAGTCGGTGGAGTGTCCCTATAAATAGGGAAGGAGGGGGGAGCGTAGAAGGGAAGAGCAAAAAAGGTAAGCTCCTCCCCTTCCCCTTTGTACTACAATAAACAATAAATAAAAAGTTCCTTTTTTCCTTGTACTTCTCTTCCACTCTCTTTTACTTTGTCCTTGCCCACTTTATTCTTAGTTCATTTGCTCTCTTGGTAATTCACACATAAAACACACTTGTACACACATTAATCACACGCTTCCGCAAATACCAACAATGCTGCTCAGTTTGGCAATGTCACTGCAGTTCAATTGTTCTTAAAGTGCAACAGTTCAGCGGCTTACATCCCTGGCTTGGACAGGGAATCGGCCCTCCATATTGTGGCATTTAGAGGCCGCAGTTCAATCATGGAAGAGGTCCTAAGAGTTCGTGCCAACACTTGCGACTTGCTAGACAACAAGGGAAGAACTACTCTCCATGCCGCTGTTTTAGGAGGGCAAGGAAAGGCTGTTGGACTCATTTTGGGGCTCCCGAATCTGGTGGGCCTTGTGAACGAAGAGACAGAGATGGGAACACACGTTTACTTCTGGCTGTCATGTACAAAAAGTACAGCTATCGAAGCAATTCTTGCTCAGGACAGCAAAGTAGACATAAAAGCCACAAACAAGAACTTGACGGCCCTTGGCATTTATAGGAAATATCAAGAGGTACGTTATACAAGAAGCTAGGCCATGAAGCAACGGAATCCTGTTTCAGTTTAGGATTAGCTTATATAGACTTCACGAATGTCTTCAATGTTGGTTGAAGATTTCTGCAGCTGATCGACCACCAAAGCCTAAGGACATAAATTCGGTTCTACGTGCGTTCATGCTAAACTACATAGCGACAGATATCTAGTTCATCGTCACATGAAAACTTTCTACATTTTCTTAGTTAATAAACAGACTATTTTGACAAGGCAGTGCTTGCATGCATCGAATTAGCTTTCATGCATATTTTAACAATATGTGAATGGTGTTCAGACTCTATGCTGAAGAGCATATCATGATTACTGTTCCTTGTATGTAGAGTGGTTTTGCAGCTGCAAAGGTTTATTTCATGTTGAAAGAAGATGCTTGATCGATAGTCCTGACCGAGAACTTCGACCATAAAGAGACCTCTTTCTCAGGGAAAAGGCAACATGCCGGAGATCGACCTCCTTGTGGTAATGCTCATAGCCACAGTCAAAACATGATGGATCGGACGAGGGGATGTCCACTCTCACCTCGAATCTGGCTTTCAAGGCATTCGTGATCTTTGATACTATGTCCTATGGCGTTTTGCTGCTCGGTTGCCACCGTGTATTTCCAGTACGGGACTTCTGGTGGAGGCTTCTATGAGCGAGCCTGGTTTATATAGGCCGCCATGGTGTTCATCTTCATTGCCGTACTTGGGATGGTATTAGCATTTGCATCGGCAATGTACGTAGTGCTGGCCAAGTGCATCGGCCTCAGATTGACAGCTTACATAACGGCTAGGTGCTTTATTGTGACATTCTTTCTCCGGTGGTTTGTGGATCCATTAGGGAAGCTAGATATAGGATTACGCCCATTGAGGAAATACCTACAGAAACTCATCTGGTACGGAATAATCTGATCAGCACGCGTGTGATCCATGTTAAAGTTCTTAGTCTGTAATTATCTTTGCTAGGATGATACAAATTGTGTAAACCCTTGTTGGAATATGCAAACAAATGTGCCTTACTCTTTTGATATTTAGCATACCACCTTATGTGTATAAAAAAAGAAACGGAATTATGAATGTACGTTACTACCCTTCCGTGCCAAGATGCAACATTTGATCTGCAAAGGATATTATTGGCATGCACAAAGTGAGAGAGCGGATTATAGGTAGGAATTTTATGGCTCAGATATGCTACAGAATATAGACTCCGTTCGATTGAGGGAAGTGTAGAAAATTAGCTTTTTGACCTTTTGAAAAGCTTGTTGAACAAGGATGGGGTGCTGTTTCCACGTACCGCTACCATCTCCTGTTTCCATTTTCCGGCCGGCCTGGCAAAAGATCTGGTTAACCCTCGTCTTTTTGTTTGCTGAGTAAGCGTCTTGACTTAGTATTATCCTTGAGCAAGCTTCTTGACTTAGTATTACACTTGACCGGTTATATATAAGCCTTTGCTCAGCAAAAGATTGAAAAGCAAAGACACAGTAACTTTCACTCAAAACCTCTGAAGAGACCACATGCCGAAACAAGCCAAACCTCGGCCTTCGCTGTGGCTGAAAGTTTCACTGAGGATATCGTCATCGAGATACTCTCAAGGCTACCGATCAAGTCCTTGATGTGATTCAAATGTGTCGGTAAACAGTGGCAGTCACTAATTTCCAACCCGGGCTTTGCCAAGTTGCATTTGCAAAGGCTAAAGACGGGATATAATTCCTAGCCAGAGAATCGTCAAGAGCAGCCCCCTTAAAACCAAAGACTATGCACCGCTCAACGGCAGCATTGGTGGCGACAAAAGTAGCACGGTGGTAAAGTTTCATGAGCCAAGAATGGACGATCCTAGCTGGGAGCCAGATCCCGTGGGGTCTCGCAATGGCTTGGTTTGCTTGGCTATCCATGACGGATTCCTCCTATATAACCCAACCACCAAGGAGTATAGGAATTTGCCTGGTTCCGGTTTTGTTCCAGGAGATGACTTCTTCCATGGATATGGGTACGACTCTTCATCTAATGACTATAAAATAGTTTAGGGCGACGGTTCTACAAAATGTCGAGTTGCGATATTTTCGCTCAAGTCCTATTCTTGGAGAAGAATACAAGTCCAGCAAGAAAGCCACCTCACTGTTTATGCCTGAGGTGTTTACTGGAGCGAGGCCTTACATTGGTGTGTTGTCGACAAGAGTACAAACAAGAGAAATAATGCAATTACGTCATTTGATTTGTCAAAAGAGAAATTCCACCAGGTGCTTTCTGTACCTAAAATTGATGGGGACATAGTTTTTGAGGGACATGAGAATCATGGTGCCAATCTGTTCATCTACCACGGCAGCTATAATGACCGGTTTGATGCGTAGTCGAGGAGCATCATGGACGAAATTGTTCAGTGTCTCGACTGACAGCATACCTGGCTGCAAATATTGGCAAATCCCTGTCACATACACAAGGAGTGGAAAAATTGTTTTCCAGATCGATGTGTACAAGATGATCCTGTTCAATCCAGAGGATAATACTTATAAGGATTATCAAGAGCGACAACAATGTCGAATCTGCCATCTATGTGGAAACTCTTGTTTCTCCCTATATTGATTGTGAGCCACCCAAAATCTAGAGCATTTAAGAGTTGTTTGAGTGGATTTGGTTTTCCCATTTTCATTTGAGTATCCTTTGCGGGAGCCCTGGCCATTTTGAGCTATTTTGAGCTATTGAATGATCTTGTCAAATTTGAAGAATAAAAAACACAATATCTAGGGTCTATTATGAGATTCGGTTATTCCTTAGTATTTATACCACTGTGCTTTCAATACTTTATCCTCTCGAGATATTTACCTATGACAAACGGAAGGAAAAACATCAAGCTAATTTACTCGTTAACTGTCACATGTTATCCAACTTAGTAATTTAATGATAAAATTTAATAGAAACTAACGGATGGTAAATTTATCATAGATGTACCAATTTTGAGTATTTTGTGGAAAAAAATTAATTTGAGTAAATTTGTCACATGTATACTAATTTTGGGTTTTCATGAAATTAATTCCAAATTTTTTTTACAAATATTTTGTGTGTCCAACATATTTTAATGCCAGATGTCTTACCCGACAACATTCAGTAGTGTTTACAAGTAGTCATTAAAGCTTCAAAACTTTAGGAAATATCAATTCTAAAATAAATGTCGATAATGGCATGCATTGCACAGGCTATTGACCTTATGTAAGTTGACCGACGAGTCTTATCATACTCATACTAAAAAAAGATGAAGATATTATAGTTTTTGAATTATTACAAAATGTTTAATTAGGCCTACAACTATTGTCAGTACAACAATCTTTGATCAAACAAAGTGGGAGTTCTCGTCGTCGCCGCCAACCAAGACGTGGTCAAGTGCTACCGGGGATGATCTTCACAGAGCGGCAGTGAGGCATGGAGGAGGCGGAAGGGTTTGATTTCAAGGAGTGATTGACATTGTGAGGTCGCGAGAGCTCGTGGAGGCGTATTTTATCTTCATGAACACGGTCAACAGTTCCAACCATTGGGCTGCTCTGCACACCTTTCTTTTTTCTTTTTCCTTTTCCTGTTTCTTTCACGGGAAAATTGGATTTTCCCAGGAAATTTCGGTGAATAAGTGGAATGCACGGTAATTTTGTTGGGATGGGTTTCGTTGCGATTCGAGTGCAAGTGAGTCTCTATAGCGCTTAATATTTTAACATTGGAAACTAGAGCCTGTTTATTGGATAAAAAAGAAGTGTTGATTCCTTCGTCATTGGTGAAATCAGCACCTGACTAAACCAGTTCCTATAATTTCAGCAACTTCATATTTCATACCGAGTCCCACAACGTCAGTGGCCAAATTAAGAACCATCCGCAAATTAAGGACTACAACATCTCGTGATCCCTCTCACATGAAAAAGAGATTCCATATTTTTTTCTAATGGCTATCAATCAACACCAAAAGGATATGCATGATACGAACGTACTTGGATCGAATATCATGATAAATTATTTCGAGTTATTCTAGCATCCTCCGATCTTGGATTACTGCTGCTAATGTGAAATCATTACACATGAGTGTAATATATATACTAAACTGAATTCTGGCGATGAAAGTAACAGGTTCTGTGTGGACCTCGCTCAGCAGATTTGACAGCCTGATTGAGGTTAGTAGACGCATTAGCCACATGAAATACTTGCTCGTTGTTGGTCAATGTTGCTTTCATTTATGGTCCATGGAATTGTTCACCCGTCAATGATGTTTGTACTAGTTTGTGGAATTTGTGGTTCATCTTTATCATTTTCTATAGAGTGGACTTCCAACTATTCCAAATCTAACGAATAAATGCGGCCCCACTCCTCAACTATTCCAAACCTAACGAATAAGTGTGGCCCCACTCCTCAATTATTTCAAAACCTAATGAACATCAACATCTTTATGTGGGGCTATCGACAATTGTGGAGTAGATGACTCACGAAGTTGGAACAACTAAAGGATATAGCTCAACTATAGCCGAAATAAGAAGGGCGCATTTAGGACCTGTTTGTTAAAAAAAAATATGTTCCTTGGAATGAAAATTTCTATTCTTTTGTTCTAGGGAGTGAAAAAAATAAAATAGAAACGTGTTTGGTAAAACTTTTGTTCCCAGGAACAAAAACTCTATTTTTTTTGTTCCTGAGAATAGATTTGGAACGGAAATAAGAAGTAGAAAAATGTAGCTTCTTTTTCTTCTTCTTTCTTTTGTCGGTCGCCGGCCTTGGCCATGGCCATGGCCAGCACTGGTGACCGACCAAATGATGGCCGGCGACCTTGCCAGAGCATCGCCAGTCCCTGAAGACGCCGAGCCACGGCGAGGCTTGGCCTTGCTAGCCGGCGTGAGGCTGAGCCTTGCTAGGCCGGCGTGAGGCCGCCTCGCGCTACTGCGTGAGGCGTAGGCTCGCCGGGGCCAGTTGGCCTTTAGCGAGCACACCGAACATCACCCAGAGGTCACCCGCCACCGCCGTGGCCAGCGACCGGCTAAAAAGAAAAAAAGAAAAAGGAAAAAATAATAATAAAATAATAAAAGAATATAAAATTAAAATAAATAAAAAAATCTAAGAATTTTATCAAATGTATTTCTATCCCGAGAATAAAAATTTTGGTAAGTTATCAAACACGTTCTTTTGCTCATAAATTGTTCCCGACAACAGAAACAGAAAAAATCATTTCTCATAAAAAATTGTTCCCCGTAACAAAATGGTTACCAAATGCGCCAAACTTGCCAAACATTGATAATTTCTTTTTTTTTTTTTGTTCCCGGAAGTAAATTTGGAACAAAAATGCGTTTGGTAAAAATTTTGTTCTCGGGAATAAATTTATATTTTTTTGTTCCCAAAAGTAGATTTGGAATAGAATCGAAAAGTAAAAAAAAAAAAAAAGTTGATTATTTGTTCTTAGAAACGATTCTAGAATCAAGAAACTATTTTCTCTATTTTCTTTTCTTTTTCTTGTTTTTCTTCCCACTTTCTTCTTCTTCATTTGCTACCGTCGCCGCCGTTGCCATCCATTGCCGTTCGCCGCCCATCGCCACCGGTCGCGGGCAACCGGTCCCTGCAAAGCTCGTTGGAGGCTCGCCAGGCCAAAGTGAGGTTCGGTAAGCTTGCCAATGGCCAGGCGAGACTCGGCCCGGCCTCGACGAGGCTCGGCCGAGCTCGCCCGGTCGCTAGCGGGCTCGACCTCGCCCGGCCATTAGGAGGTCGAGCCCTACTCGGCGCCCGGTGGCTAGGCGACCTTGGCCTCGCCGATTCGGGCAAGGCCGCTCGCCCAACCATGGTTCGCCGAGCCTCGCCCAACTGTCGGCAAGGCTCGGCTGACAAGGCACGGCCTCGTTGAGGGCTGGCGACACTCTGGTGAGGTCGCTGGCTCTCATCTGGCTGGTTGTCGGTCATCCCAAGGCCAGCAACCGGCAACTTGAAGTATAAGAAGAAGAGAAAGAAAGGAAAAAAAGAAAAGAAGAAGAAAAAAGAAAAGAAAAAAAGTAATAAAATTATTTAAAATTTAAAGAAAATGATTTGAAGTAGAATTTTGAGTACAAGATTAAACGCAATTCTATTCCAGAATTGAAATTTTGGACACTTACCAATAAAATGCTTAGAAATTGTTCTTGGGAACAGAATCAAAAAATATTATTTTTGATCAGAAATTGTTCTTGGGAATAAAAGCGTTACCGTTACCAAATGCACCCTTAATAACAATTATATTCTTGGGAACAATTTTTGATCGAAATGATTTTTTTATTCTATTCCCGATAACAATTTCTAAGCAAAAGAGCGCGTTTGGTAGCTGTCCAAAATTTATATTCTTGTGATAGAAATATGTTTGGTAGGATTCTTAATTTTTTAAAATTTTTTAATACTTTTATTATATTTTTCTTTTTCTTCCTTTTTTGTAGCTAGTCATAAGCCATTATTGTGGCCGGTGATCGATTGGGCAAGGTCTAGTGATCTCACCTCGGCCTCGCCAAGCCATCGGCGAGGCTCGACCTTGCCCTCTTGCCAAACGTGAGGCCAAGCCTCACCAGCTACCGGTAAGCCTTGACCTCGCCTAGATCCGGCAAGGGGTGAGGCAGCGTGAGGTCGGCCTTACCCTGGCCGGTGAGGCCGAGCCTCACCGTGGTTGTGCAAGGCTCGACCTCGCCGGACCTAGTGAGGCCGAGCTCACCCAACCACCGACAATGCTTGGCCTTGCTATGCCACTACTAGGCAATGCCAACCTAGAGGTGGCTTGGCGAGGCTCAGCCATGGCGAGGCTTAGGTTGACAAGTCTCATTGTCGCTTGGCGTCACCGGTGAGGTTGTTGGTCATGGCCAAGGCCGACGATCGGCCAAAAGGAAAAAGAAGAAAAAGGAAGGGAAGAAGAGAAAAGAAAAAAAATGGAATTGATTCTAGGAATTATTCCCAAAAACAAGAAGTACCTTTTTTTGCTTCTTAATTTTGTTCCAAATCTATTCTCTGTTGCAACCAAAAGAATGACAATAAACTTTGAAAACTTGGAATAAAAACACTAGAAATTTGAGGGAGAAATTTTATTGAGAATGCTTTCTCTTATTTGTGTCTTCGTGGACTGTGGCTTGTGGCTTGGATTACAACTCACGACTTCATCCCTTTATATAGGAATTGAAGTTTACAAATGCCAACGATTACATAACAACCCACAAATTTAATGACTAAAACAAAATAGCCTCATACATGTAATCATAAACACAATCAAAACGCACAATAAAGTAACATAAGTCTTCAATAATTTCTATTCTTCAAATCCATGTAGCCTACCATAAAGTTTTTATGGCTCATTCAATGCTTGTAGGTTTCTCATCGGCAATCGTTCCGATAATCAATTTTATTTTATTTCAACAGCCTCCTTTAAAATTGATTTTGGAATTCAACAACTCTAAGCATCATCTTCAATTTTTCAAATAAATTTGCCTTCAATGGTTTAGTCAAAATATCTGCAATCTGATCTTCCGATTTGCAGAAGTTAAGCTCAATATCGCCATCTTTGACTTGCTCGCGAATATAGTGATATTTGATATCGATGTGTTTGCTCTTGCCATGAAAAACAAGATTCCTGGCCAAAGCCATAGTCGATTTGTTATCACACATTATTTTCGTAGGACCTGCCTGTTCATGCATCAATTCACATAGCATCCTACAAAGCCATATTGCTTGACATGCTGTTGAAGCTAACCCTATGTATTCTGCTTCAGCAGTCGAAAGTGCAACAACTTGTTGTTTTTTGAGGACCAAGAAATTACTCTTGATCCAAGAAAAAAATATATATCCAGAAGTACTCTTCCGAGTCTCGGTATCACTTGCCCAATCACCGTGCTCCGTGTATCCCACCAAACTGAAATTGTCGTATGAGAATATAAAATTCCATGATTACGAGTTCCACTGACATACCGTATAATTCTTTTTGCTGCTTGTAAATGTGATTGGTATGGTTTCTCCATAAATCAACTAATAATTCCCACACCATAAGTAATATCTAGCCTTGTAGAAGCCAAATATCTTAAACTGCCAACAATGCTTTTGAAATAAGTGGGGTTCACTGCTCCACCAGTTCCTTCTTTATTCAATTGCAATCGTTCTGCTACGGGAGTCCGTATTGGTTTGAGCGATTCCATCTTGAATCGCTTTAGAATATCATTAGCATATTTCTGTTATGAAATAAATATGCCATCATTTGTCGGCTTCACTTCAAGGCCTAGTAAATAGGAAATTAATCCTAAATCTGTCATCTCGAAATGACTAGTCATAGCCTCCATGAATTCAACAAACATCTCTTCACAACTCCCTGTAAATATCAAATCATCAACATAAAGGCACACAACTATTACATCACCGTTAGTGTTTGACTTGATATACAGTGTAGGCTCATATGGGCATTTTTGAAAACCATGCTCTAACAGGTACATGTCAATTCTTGTGTACCATGCTCAAGGTGCCTGTTTTAGCCCATACAATGCTTTCTTTAGTTTATAAACTTGATTTCCATGCCCTTTCTTCTCATAACCCCATGGTTGCTCCACATAGACTTCCTCTTCAAGAACACCATTAAGAAACGTTGATTTCACATCCATTTGGTGGATCTTCCAACGATTTTGAGCTGGCTTTTGCTTGTAGCCTTTTACGACTAGCCTAGCTTTATATTGGTCCACCTGACTGCCTGGCTTGTACTTCATCTTGTACACCCACTTGACACCAATGGGCTTCTTATTGGGTGGTAGAGAAGTTAGCTCCCATGTGTTATTCTTTTCAATGGAGCAGATTTCTTCATCCATTGCTTGGATCCACTTCTCATTTATTGCTGCATCATCATAGGATATGGGGTCACATTCTGCAAATAAACAAAAATTTATCATAGTTTCATCAATGATTCCTTCATTATCACTATCATCATCTCTTGTGATTACATAATCCTTGAATCTTGATGGTGTCTCTCGCAATTGCTGTGAATGACGTATCAGTGGTTCTGAAACTGCTCTTGGTGAAGAAATTGAACTGCTAGGAAAAAATGATGGATATTCAGTTGAAGATTTTTTTGTCTCTCTCGCCAATAATTCATCTTTAATGGTGATGCTTTTCTAGTCAATCTTCTGGTTCTAATCCCAAGCTTCATCTTCAAGAAACTAGACATCCCTACTGATGATAACTTTCTCAGTGACTGGATTATATAGCTTATAACCCTTAGTCATGTCATTGTAGCCGATGAAGATGCACTTTTGGCTTTTGTCATCCAATTTTTTCCTCTATTCGTCTAGTATATGGGGATATGCTACACACCCAAATACTCATAGGAACGAAACATTTGGCTTGTTGCTGTTCCAAGCCTCTTCCGGTGTTCTTCCAACAACACTCCTTATTGGACACCTGTTTAGCAGAAATACAGTAAACGCAACGGCTTCTGCCCAAAACTTCTTCGGCAAATTTTTAGCCTTTAGCATACTTCTTGCCATTTCAAATATTGTCATATTCTTTCTTTCTGCTGTGGCATCCCAAAATTCAAAGTCAAGCCATAAGGTGTGTTAAAGTCTTTAATTAGGTGATAAAATTTCCTAAGGTTTATGCTTTAGCCATTAGTCTTTTTTTAGAATAGATGATGTGTGCATATGTTTGTGAGAATTTAAATTTGATAGATTATGATAATAATCTATGCTTGGCCATGCACTTTATAAATTAAATTTCAATAAACAAAATGTCACAAGACTTTGGCCATATTGAATATTAAAAATTTTAAAATATTTATAGAAGAAATTCAAAAACAAAAAAAAAGAGAGAGGGAAAAGTCAATTTTTTTTGGATTGGGCCTTAGGCCCATTGGTCTAAGCTTTTAATGGGCCAAGTTGGCCGGCCCAATGGAGGCCCAAGAGGGAGTGGTCGACCGGCCACAAAGGAGGCCCAAGCCCAAGCCCAAATTCAAGGCCCATTATGCATGCAATAGGACAAGTGGCACAAAGGAGAATGCCATGCATTGGCTAGTTTAAAGGCATGTGATGATTGCTAATGATGGGAATTAGGGGGGATAAAAGGGAAGAGAGAGAGAGGGGTGACCGTCCCCATTCGGTCGAGAGAGAGAGAGTGAGAGAGAGAGAGAGAGAGGTTTCGAGAGAGAGGGAGAGTGGCTGAGAAAGAGAGGAGGAGGAACTGCCGTCCGTCCGCCGTGTGCCGCCGTGCTCGCCGCCTTACGCCGTCGACCGACCGGTCTAGAGGCAAGTGAGAGTCCTCTAGCTGCTCTTGCATGTGTGTATGTTACTTGCATGTTGAATTTTTGGGTGCTTAGGTGAGAAAAACCGAAGTATGGATGGTTTGTGTTTGAATGGTTTGGCTGTTTTCGCTCGAACAGTGTGAGTCAGGATGTTGTGTGAGCTTTCATGCATATTTAGAGTCAGATTTTGGCTTTGATTTCTTCATGAAAGTTGTATCTAACATCTTGAACTATAACATACTAAAATTTAGTGGAAAATTATGGAGATTTGAGGGGTTAAAGTCTCATCCTACGGAGACCTCAGATCTGGAAAGATTTTACTGACCTTTTGTTGGATTTGTGGTTGCATGTTGGTTTTTGTTAAGAATATCTCTTCAATTTATTCATGAAAGTTGTAGGGGACATATTAAACGATAACATAATCAAATTTGAAGTGAAATGAACAAGTATAGCCTAGTAAATCGACTAGATCTTGAAGACGGTAATTCTGGAGATGTATTTTGGGACACCCGAGACTTCATGGACCTAAATGACGACCATAATCTGGTTATTTGACTTAGATCTCTTCATGAAACTTGTAGAGGAAATCTTGATGTATAACATATCAAAATTTCAGGGGAAAAAAAAGAGAATAGGTAGGTTAAAACTTAATATTTCGGAGAAGCTTGCACTGGACGATGCGGTAATGGATCCAGAAGCTTCGTGAGACTGTATAAAATAATAGAAAAATAATATGGCTTGGAAGTCTTCATGAAAGTTGTATGAAAATGTCTTGGCTATCACTCGGTAAAATTTCGTAATTTTTGGAGGCCGTATGGATATTTTAATCGAATTTCTTCGGAAACCGTGCATTCTGGTTTCGTCCGAAAATCATATGATTTGTGAAAATTGTGAGATTGTGTAAAATTCTATTTGGCCATGTATTTTGCATGTAATTATCATCCTATTGGCTTGTTTGATAATTGCTTTAATTTTTATAATTTTGGGAGTTTATAGATATTAAATTTAATATTTATGAAAGTGGCAAAAGTTGAAATTTAAAAATAAATAAATAAATAAATAAATAAATAAAATGGATTATTTTTTTGCCATAAATTCCATTAAATTTATTAATAAATAATTATACATTGTTGCATGTATGATAAGGTCTTGGTGTGTGCATGACATTGAATTGAGATGCATGTGTGAATTCTATGCCAAGTATGACTTGTTTAATGTCACGTCATATGCCATGCTAAATTAAGACTGAAATTGGTAAACATGGATAATGGTAAATGAGGAGGTGGTTGTGGTGGAGGATGATGCCCGGAATGTATAGAGATGCATTGCCGGATGGCCTTGGGAGATTCAGGATGCCCGGAATGTGGGGGTGCCGGAAGCCCTGTCGGAGGTTTCTGCCTGAAGGGAATACCTCGCGATGCCAGGATTGGGGTGCGGGATGCCCGGCCAGGGAGTGTAAATGCCGAAAGCCCTGTCGGAGGTTTTTGCCCGAGAGGAATGCCTCGTGATGCCAGTTGGAATGCGAGATGCCCGGAATGTGGGGGGCCGGATGCTCGGTGGCCTGGAATGGCTGAATGCCGGAAGCCTTGGAGGTCTTTGCCCGAGGGGATGATAAAATTGATGATTTGAGAAATGGGTGATGTGGTGATCAAATGGGAGGTTAAAAGTGGAAATTAAACTATGGCATGATGATATGCATGATGATATGCATGATGACATGTATGATATGATGATGCCATGATGATGATGATGACATGTGTGATGTGGTGATGTCATAATGATGATGACATGTATGACATGATGATGATACACATGTATGTGTTATAATTTGTGATGATGATGCAGGATAGTATGCGCATGGCTTTAAGGTAAGTAACACCTGCAATGCATGTATGACTTGTATGATGCATTGAGTGGTTGTTGGATTCCTTATCTACTGAGTGGTTGTACTCACCCCTTTGGGGACCAACATTTCAGATTAGCAGTATGCCGCTTCCTGCTGTCGCGCGGGGTGCATTTTACGGGTTACCGTCTGACGTCGAGGTAGAGTGTGAGGAGTACAGCTGTCCTTCTGTGCCTAGACTGACATACATACGTGTGCGCTGTTTTGTCTCGTACGACATAGGCTTGGCTGGGGGCCCGATTGTCCAGGAGTTTGTCTCCGTCCACGTTTGCCGTGATGGGGTGATGAGAGGGATGCTACCACCGCTGCCGCCTAACGCACCGGACTGGGTGTGAGGCATGTGCGTGACGAGTAGGGGCTGTTTCTTTTTGGATAGTTAGCCGACACTTATGATGGGGTTGTGCACATGTGATGTAGAGGGTCGAGGGTTCTTTTTTGAGGTTTTAGGCTGGACATGGCTGAGTCCTAGCTTTTCCTTTTGATGTATCGACCAAAAGAAGTCCCATCTTGAAGATATATGTAAATAAAGTGTCGTGGCTTGTCTATAAAAATTATGGTGATTAGTGGTGTGTATTGGTATCATGGTTGGTAGGGGGAGAGATGGTGATCCTTTATTTTGCTTCCGCTAGTGAGTCGCGCTGGGACCGCTTTTAAAAAAAAAAAATGCTTGTGAATAACGACGCTTCTTCTAAGTGTAGAACAAAAGGGTAATAAGATGTAACATCGATGCTTGTGGCGACCTTCGAAGGGTTCGGGGTGCTACATCTGCTATACCATTTTGTTGGGGAGTATAGCTGGTAGTCAATTGACGTTTCACTCCATGAATTTTATAGTATTTATCAAATTCATTCAAGTGAATTCTCCCCTCTATCTCGATCTCAACGTCTTTAAAATAAAGCCACTAGACTTTTCAACATAGACTTTAAATTCTTTAAACTTCGAAAAAGCTTAAGATTTTTCTCTAAGAAAATATACCCATGTTTTTCTAGTAAAATTATCCACAAAAATTAATGTATACCTTTTTTGTGTGAATGATTCCACCTCAACAGGGCCACATATGTCTGTATGTACCAACTCCAAATGTTGTTTTGCTCTTTTGTCTTTTCCAACTGGAAAGGATTCTCGATGTTATTTTCCAACAAGACATCCTTCGCATGGGCGATCTGGAATGTCAATCAAAGGCATGCCGGTCACCATCTTTTTCTGGACCAGTAATTTTAGTCCATGAAAATTTAAATGACCAAATCGAAGATGCCACAACCAGTTGCTATCTTTCATCATCACTTGAAAGTTCAAAAGATTCTTTGTTTGAAAAGTAAGAGGGAACATCCAGTTCTTTGTCATCTGCACTGTCGTGATCAATTTATTGTTTACACCCGTAATAGTGCAAACTCCATTTTCAATATGGACTTTATGGCCTCTTTTGGAAAGTTGCCCAACACTTAATAAGTTCCAACAAAGTCCTGGCACAAAATAAACATCTGCAACAGTAACATTAGTACCATCTTTTGAGTTGATATTAACATCACCTTTGCCCATTACAAGAACTTTGGATTTGATCCCAAAATTAACTTCACCGTGAACCGTCTCGTCCAAGTGTGAGCATAACTCCTTTCGGCCAGTCATATAATTACTGCACCCAGTAATAAGGTACCAAAGGTTGGTGTCCACGATGCTTGAGTCATCCTTCTTGCATGCTAGCACCACGTTTTCCTTAGCATTAATGGCATGCGCCTATTCTGCTTGCTCATATGCCACCTTTGCTTGACATTCGGATTTGTAATGTCTGAATTTGTTACACCTAAAACACTTGACCTTTGATTTGTCACGTGTTTTATATTTTCCAATGGAATTGAAATTTCCACGTCTGCGTCCTCGACCACCTCCACGACCTCGGCCAGCTTGATGGCCTCCTCAACTTGATTGAGCAACCCAACTTTGCAGTGCTTGCTCGGAATTTGAACCGATGGACTTTTGATTCATTCTTTGCTCATGCGAGCATAATGAACCCATCAACTGCTCCAACGTCATGGTTGACACATCTTGGCTTCTTCAATTGCCGCGACTACGTAGTCAAATCTTTCAATCAAAGACCTCAAGATCTTTTCTACGATTCGAACATCTTGGAGTTCTTCACCATTAACCCTCAGTTGGTTAACAATGGTTTGCACACGATCAAAGTACACCGAGATTGATTCAGAGTCATGCATGTATAAAGACTCAAAATCACCTTGAAGTGTTTGAAGCCGCATCTGTTTGACGCGATCATCGCCTTTGTAGGATTGTTGCAAAATATCCCACGCTCCTTTTGCGGTCTCCGCCCTTGATATTTTTTCAAATATAACTTCCTCGACGGATTGAAAGATCGCAAACAATGCTTTTTGATCTTTCTTCCTGGATTCCACCAAAATATCTTTCTCCTCCCTTCTTAAAGCATCAAATGCTTCAGCATTAGCCACTTCGGTATAGCCATTCTCCACAAGATTCCAC
This sequence comes from Eucalyptus grandis, assembly GCF_016545825.1. NCBI lineage: Eukaryota > Viridiplantae > Streptophyta > Magnoliopsida > Myrtales > Myrtaceae > Eucalyptus > Eucalyptus grandis. The sequence continues at coordinate 36,466,434 of NC_052619.1, forward strand.
AAATCTTGCGATTTGAAAAGAACTTTCATCTGGACATACCAATTATTGAAATTCTTTCCGTTCAACTTTGGAAGTTCCATTTGAACAGAATTGGTGGATGCCATTTCTAGCTCTGATACTAAATGTTGGAACCAAAGAATGACAATAAACTTTGAAAACTTGGAATAAAAACACTATAAATTTGAGGGAGAAATTTTATTGAGAATGCTTTCTCTTATTTGTGTCTTCGTGGACTGTGGCTTGTGGCTTAGATTACAACTCACGACTTCATCCCTTTATATATGAATTGAAGTTTACAAACGCCAATGATTACATAACAACCCACAAATTTAATGACTTAAACAAAACAGTCTCATACAGGTAATCATAAACACAATCAAAACGCACAATAAAGTAACATAAGTCTTCAATAACTTCCATTCTTCAAATCCATGTAGCCTACCATAAAGTTTTATGGCTCCTTCAATGCTTGAAGTTTCTCATCTGGCAATCGTTCCGAAATCAATTCTATTTTATTTTAACATCCTCGGGAATAAAAAAAACTGATTTTTATTTCCAGGAACAAAAAATTTACCAAATGGAATTCTATATTTTTTTTTTTTTTTGCTTCCAGGAACAAAACAAGAAAATTAGTTGTTCTCGGAAATGTACCGAACGCATGATTTGATCAATCAGATTGATTGCTTTAGAAGCTCCATTGTTGAACGATGGCTCATTAGGAGCTGATTCTGCATTTACTCGAGATTCGTGCATAGACATACAAGTCGCATATTTGTTCCGGGGTAGCTTTACGTCACTCGACGAGGAGATGTTGGGAGTGGTTGTTAACTGCCGATGGGGTATATAAGATATTTTCTAAATTTTAAAAAATAAAAATTTGGAAAAGAACGAAAATCATTGGAAAAAAAGAAGAAGAAAAATTAAACGAAAAATCATTTCGGAGCAATGAATGTGTCCACAAACAAGTGCCTCTTCGACGTCCATCATGAATTCACCGACTTCCTTTGCGATGTCCGCCACCTCAGGGTCCATCGTGGCAGCACTCTTCGATCTTCTTAAACATGCAGGTGGAATCAACGAGGGGCCACTGACCACAGATTTGGGGAAGGGTTGCCCTCTCGCTGCCTGACTATAATTTTCTTACCTTTCTCCTCTCGATTTTTCTTTTCTTAACTATTTTTGCTTTTTTCCAGCTTTTTTCTTTTTAAAATTCTGAAAACTAATTTTTTTATTAAAATTGCCTTATAAAGTGCAATGTCAGTATATAACCGCCGCGTTACATCTTCATTAATTTTAATAGAAAGACCAATTCAAATCACAAATACACAGTTTAGGAATTTAGTTGCACGAAAAAGGTTGAGGGAGCTTATTAAATATTTTGAAATGGTTTAGGGACCCGATGCGTTTATCCCAAAGGGGAGAAAATAACTTGGGATTTCTGCTCTCCCAGGAGTCTCTAAAAATTTCTGAACTTGATAAAACGTCTTGGACACGCCTTCACCGTGTCTACTAGCTAGTGCAGAACGTTAGGTGGGAAATGGACAACTAAATTTGACTTTAAAGTGAGCCGGCCAAGTTTTTAAGGTATTGGTCGCTTACCAGTTCATATACAAAATCTCAGCTCAGTTTTGAGCACTCATTTTTTTCTCTTTAGGGAAGAGAGAGATCTAGAAGTAATAAGCTTCCTAGCCATGATAAACTCAGAGGGTGGATTGAGTAGTGATGATGCACGAGCAGCGGGAGGTGAATACCAAGTGTTCTTGAGTTTCAGAGGACCCGACACCCGTCATGGATTCACAGACTTCCTTTACCACGACTTGGTAGATGCTGGAGTTCGTGTATTCAGGGATGAAGATGATCTTCGCGTCGGCGAAATGATTGGTGGGAACCTTCTACGTGCCATCAACAACTCCCTAATTTACATCCCCATCTTCTCTCGGACGTATGCCTCTAGTAAATGGTGCCTCCGTGAGCTTGCACACATAGTAGACAACGTATCTAAGTCAGTGGGTAAAAAGAGTATACTTCCCATCTTTCTCGACGTGGAACCTGAGGATGTTAAGCTTAAGACTCGACGGTATAGGAAAGCCTTTTTGAAGCACGAGAAGGAGTTTCCTAACGAAGTCGAGGCATGGAAAAGAGCTCTTGCAGAGATAGATGAAATCAAGGGATGGAACATGAAAAAGGACCAAGGGTAATACTCTTTTAAGATCCCTACCTATTTCTTCTTTTAAAATCAACTTCAGATTTTGTATCCATGTCGATCTGTAGTCTCACTTATCGAATGATACAATTTGCATCCTCAAACAAAAACTTCAACCAAAATTTTGCATCGTAAATAAACACCAATTAACGAGGACATGTCTGAAGTATTCAATAGAAGCGACAGCATTTTGAGAACGCGTAAAGAATGACTGGGCTGTGATCTTGGGGCCTCAAGTTCTGCATAGCTCGTGGGAGGTTAGAAACGAGGCCAAGCAACCTTGATCTGGACCGGGCCGGAGGCGAAAGCCGCTGCCCAGCTCGGAGGTCGGCTACAAGCAGAGGCCTTCGAGTGGCGTGGAGAGAGAGAGAGAGAGAGAGAGAGAGAGAGAGAGAGAGAGAGAGAGAGAGAGAGAGAGGGAGGGAGGGGCTGCCGGAATATTTGTGCTGGCACATATGTTTTCATATGATGGTGCGGAGAATCAAATGTGTTGTGCCCCTAATCCGTACACCACTCCTTATTATCAAGTTAACGCCATGGGAGTTAGGTCACTTGATTTTCAATTTTGAACACGTCTTAATGTGACACGGCTCTTTAAATGCAATAATAATTTATGTAATCAGATCCATGGAAGAGTTACAAGCATAAGTTAAGCAATAGAAGTGTTAACACTGCTATTCTATTGGCGCAGGAAAATAGTCACAGGTTTGGGGATTATATCTTTCTTTACGAAACTGCCAAGTGTTCAACGGATGACTGTTGCATTTATTTACATTAACTTGGTTCATAATTCTCCTATTACAAGTGCTGCAAATTTTTTCTAGGCTTTGCCATAAATGCTGAAATTTTCTTGCACGGCACAGCCGCCACTTCGTAACTTTAGCCATCAGGTAAGCCAATACTATAATCTTCAAAAAAATTTATTATCATATATGAAAAATATATCAAGTAAATTCTACTAAATTAGCCTATAATATTAATTCAATGTATTCAGATATCATTTATGATGTACTTCGATCTTTTCTAATTAAAATTTTGACAATCCCATGTGTGATGCATGGGTATGAAAGTAATCTAGTCAACTAATGATAGTGCTTATGAACATGGCAGCCAAGCAGCAATGGTCAAATTGGTCGTTGAAAAGGTTTTGGAAAAGTTGGAGGTAAAACAAAAATCAGTGCCTGGACATTTAGTTAGTCTTGATGATCAGATAAAAGAATTGAAAATGTTATTAGATGTCGACCAGCCTGATGTGCGACTTATTGGAATTTATGGAATGGGTGGTATCGGTAAAACAACTGTTGCCAAGATTATCTTCAATCAACTATCTTCCCAATTTGGAAAGTGTTGTAGCTTCCTTGAGGACATTCGAGAAAGCTCATTAACCAAGGAGGGCATGGTCCAATTGCAGAAGAAATTACTATCCGACATTGTTGGTTCTAGATCTGCAGAAAAATTTGAGGATATTGAACAAGGAATGCGGAGGATTGGAGAAACACTCCACACTAAGGTCTTAGTGGTTTTGGATGATGTTGATAATAAAGAGCACATTAAGAAACTAATAGGAAATAATTCTTTACATTCAGGATCTAGAATAATCATTACAACAAGAAACACGGCGATTTTGCAAGTTGAGGGATTTAAAGGTGAAATTCTACAATATGAGATACTAAAGATGGATTATGGTCCTGCACTTCAGCTTTTTTGCCGGCATGCCTTTGGTAGAGACTCTACTTCTGATGATTATCATGGGCTTTCAAATGAAATTGTCACAAGTACAGGAGGGCTTCCTTTGGCCATTGAAGTGATAGGTTCATTGCTTAATGGGAAAAACAAAGCATTTTGGGAAGAGACATCGATCAGGTTAAGAAGTGTACCGGAGAAAGAGATTCTAAAGAAGCTTAGAATTAGCTATGATGACCTAGACGAATATCAACAACAAATTTTTCTTGATATAGCATGCTTCTTTTTTAATGAGAATAAGACCAATGCAATTTACATGTGGGCTGATTGTCAATTTTACCCTGAAAGAGCAATTGATGTCCTTACCTGCAGATGCTTGATAAAAATATTAGACAATGATAAGTTTTGGATGCATGGTCAACTAATAGACTTGGGAAGGCACATTGTTCGTCAAGAAAGTCTAAGTGACCTTGGAAAGCGGAGCAGGTTATGGATTGCAAAAGAGGCCTATGATATCATAAGAAGTGAAGAGGTTAGTAAGAAATGTCTCATTTTAAAATAGAAGTTATATATCCCGGGATTTAGGATTCCTTTTTTATTTAGGATCTTCATTATTTTTTCTGCCCATTTCGAGTTGTTAAAAATAGTGGTCGGAAGTTGAAAACCTTTTTTCACATCATTGCAAAATTTCACTTGCAGAGGAAGGACAAGGTTCAAGCACTTGAGATAGATGGACTAGAAGATTACATAGAGATTACAAATGAACAGTTTGAAAGGTTACAAAGCCTAAGATTCCTCAAGTTAGGCTTTGGAACTTTTGTTGGGGATTTTGCAAGTTGCCATTCAAAGTTGAGATGGATTTCTTGGTATTCTCCTCATGATGATTTTAGGGCGGACAATATGTATTTCGATCATCTTCTTGTTTTCAAACTTGAAGATAATAGCGTCACAGATGATTCGAAAGCTTGGGACTTGATCAAGGTAAATTACATGTTTTAATTCTAGTATGACAATGCCAATGTGCATTATGCAATGGTTCTTACAATTGACATGCCATCTGTTTTTACAGAGAGCACGAAATTTGAAAGTTCTATCTCTTACGTGGTGTTTAGGCATAACGACAATCCCAGACTTCTCTAAATGCTTGGGTTTAGAGAGTTTGACTCTTGCACATTGTTACAACCTGAAGAGAATTGAAAGCTTCATTAGAGACCTACAATCATTGATTGTATTAGAGATTGAAGGGTGCATGGATCTTATAGACTTGCCTAAAGAAGTGGGGTCACTAGTGAAGCTCAAACGCTTCTCATTGGAGGGATGCTTTGGTTTGAGAGAACTTCCAGTCTCGCTTGGGAATTTAACCTCATTGATAGAATTAAACTTATCGCATACAACCATTGCTAGAATTCCAAACTCCATCCAAAGACTAGTGAAACTTGAGTCTTTTCTTTTAACACACACGAGAATAAGGGAACTTCCCAACTTCATTGGAGAGTTAAAATCATTACGCATACTACATTTATCAAGAAAAGGATCATATTCTATGATGAATCATGTTTGGCAGTTACCTAGTGGCATCATTATGTTGAAAAATCTTGAAGAGCTAGATCTCTCAGGGCGTTCTGAAATGAAAGGTGAAATTCCTATTGGAATTGGAGAGTTGTCATCTTTAAGACTCCTAGATTTAAAGCACACCTATATTTGCGGAATTCCAAGGACAATCAACAAGCTTTGTCACCTCCAAACACTAGACTTAAGAGGTTGTCATAAGATTCAAATATTGCCAGAGCTTCCCACAAGTTTGACCTGTCTACTTCTTGAATCTCAATCATTGCTCTCGGTCCCTAATATGTTGAACCTTACTAATTTGGTTGAACTACTAATAAGTGATGGCTCAGACGATATAGGTAAATCAAACCTAATCATTAAATGCGACTTAAGGTGGATTGGAAGGATATCTAGACTAAAAAAGTTACATTTACATTTGTTCAACGTCCTTGCACCTCCAGAGTTGGCTTCTCTTTCTAATTTGGAAGAGCTTACTTTGTCTCGTCTAGACCTAGAAAAGCTTGTGCACCTTCCACCATCTCTACTAAGATTGAATTTACCATTCTTCAGCATCAAGTGGGCAGAGTTGCTTCACTCCTACTTGAGATTGAGAAATTTGTCAAATTTAGAGTTCCATCGTGGTGAAGTGGAAGACATTCCACTCGATGGACTTCCACGACTAGAGAGCTTAACTATTGATGGTTGTAAACTGCTTCAGAGATTATCCATTCCTTTGGAATTGAGGATGCTACGACAAACGTATGTGTCAGATTGTCCAAAGCTACTTGAGATACAAGTTGAGGGTCTTTCAAAATCATTGGAATCTTTTTGCACCACGGGGTGCAAATCTCTTAGAAGAATAGGTGGATTATCATACTTGAAGAACTTGGAGGAATTGGTAATCCAGCGTTGCAATGCACTTACTACCATTGAGGGCCTTCACGAGCTAGAGTCTCTGAAATCCTTGTATGTTAGAGGATGCACCTCATTGAGAAAGTTGATTGATGCATCTTGCACAAGTATACCGGATGATTGCCTTGTCCAAATACAGGGCTGTGGAGACCTCATCAAGGATTCTAGTCAGAGCTACCCATTTGGAATCTCTTGGAAGCGTTACAGAGAGGAGATTCTTCTAAATACATCAAACAAGGTGCGACATCTTCTTCATCAATATACAGTAGATGTGCGTGAATAGATGGCTTTGAAAATTGATTTGCTTTAATTCAATTTGACTCTATAATTCCGTAAAAGTACACAAATTGTGACAAGTTAAATTTTATTCTGAAATTTACGTGGACAAAAATATATTTTTCAATCCAACAACGAAAATTTATCAAGGACGATCTTTATATAATGTCAAATAATTAGAGTTCCTTCAACGAGTCCTTTCCAATTTGAAATTTCGTTGTGTAAATTAAATAACTACACCAATAAAAGTGCTATAAAATGTGAATTTTTAAATTAACTCCCTGTTACTTAATTGAGTGTTGAACATTACATTACGTATTGTGTTATGTGATCGTTTTGATGTATATTAGTGCCCTCTTGAACTTTAGTGCAGTTGTGCAACAGTCCGTAAACTTTGAAAACTTAGCCCCATAAAAAGAAAAATTATTTTATGTTTCATCCTTTAGCTTTTCAGTCAGCACTGCCGTTAACTGTTGCCTAAAATATACAACTCATTTTTCTTGACCAAATTTTCTTAACTAAAATTATTAACCAGGCATCATCCTTAGCTTCTAACTTCTTAAACCATGAAGTAGATGTATTTTGTTTGAAATGAGTGTGTCCCTCTTCATTTAACATTTAATGGCCATACAAATGGACACAACAATGCTGAAACAAAAACGAAAGTTTGGGAAGTAATCTATATTCCTGCTTCAATGTAGCAGTGCCAACATTTGAAAGAATAACACGATTTTTTAAAGTGCGGAGCTACTTTGCAACAGAGCTAAAGTTCAATGGAGTTTTGAGCAGTTACCCCTCATTTTTAATATAAGCGGGACCATAAGAGTCAATAGTTCAGATACCAATGAGCTAAATAAGCACTTCGTTTGATTCGGAACTTCCATAATATGTTTACCCCTTACTTTCAATAATAGATGACCTAATATTATTCGTTAAGCATTCCGAAGTCTTCAAAGATCAAGAAATAGTTACTTAAACGAAAATTCTTAATGAACAGTAAAAGTGTATGTGGAATATGCGTTCTTGTATTTATCTAAAACTATACGTTATATTAAAATGAGTGGAATATGAATATCAGAATATGTGCTCTTGTGCTTGTAAAGTAAGGAATAAAACTCAGAAGAAAATTTAATAAATTAGAGGAAGCTTTGCCTCTCTTTTTTAGCCAAATATCTGCCCTTTTAAAGCCGCCATGTTTGTTGCACCGTAATTTCTTGCGTGGCTGATTGTTTTTCCTTACATTAGTCATTTATCTCTTCTGAGGTTCCTGTTCTGCTTCAATTACTTAGGCTGCATATTTTTTCTATTTTAGTAACTTATAGCTACTTGCCTTTTTGGTGTTGGATAGTTTTGATACTTTAATATTGCCAGTAAACTAATTTAGTCATTCTTTAAATATTAATTCATTAAATTGCTTTCATAGATTAGATATTAGATGATAGATTACATATTTTGTCTTTCTCTTTTGATTTATTTATTTATTTTTCAATAGACATATTTAATGCACAAATATTATTATAAATTTGTTGATGGTAATTATGGATTATTTGAGTCAATTATTGCATTTGAGTAGTGGAGAAGTTAATGTCAAATTATTTGATCAAAGCTGTACAAAAGTAAAAACAAGAACTCGCGAGATTCTACCATGTGTCGCCATATGGAAAAATGATGATGAACAAGGTACAGGTAATTCGTGGTATTAAGCAATAACTGTGTTGTTGTTGGCGGCCTCTCCATTAAAACTAATGTTTGTTTTGTCTCTTTCTCTAATAATTATATCAGAATGTTTGCGCAATTTAATTTAGAGCTCATCATCCACTAGCTTTTTTTTTTTATCAGAAAGGATAATATATTGATAAAAGCGTCACGTGGGAAAGAAAGAGCAACCCTGAGCAAGGGCATCTTTACAGAGGATATCGAGCATGACTTGGGGAGGGGAAACAAACCAAGCGGAAGAAAGGGATCCTCGGCCGTGGGCCTTTGCTGCCCAATCGGCTAGGGCATTAGCCTCCCGACGGCAGTGCTGTAGATGGAGATGAGAGAAGCGTCGAAGGAGATCGAAGCATTCGGCGAAGAGGGCGCGGCACTCCCACGGCGGCAGGTGGCACCGATTTAGGGTTTCAACGAGGACGATGCTGTCGAACTCCACAACCAGGTGAGAATCTGTTAACTCCTGCTGAATCAAATCATCGAGAGAAAAAATTAACGCCTGGATCTCGGTCTCGAGAGCAAAGGAGGCAGAGACAAAGCGTGTGATTCCTCCAAGCAATCTACCCGAGTGGTCGCGGGCAATACTAGCGATCGAGCCTCTGTGAGTCGCCGTGGGGAAGGAGCCGTCCAGATTAATCTTCAACGTGCCCTGCCGGGGGGGGGGGTTGCCAAGACCAATTAGGGCTCAGCCAAGAGGAATGGCCCTTGAAATCCTTGAGATGGACTCGTTTCTGGAGAGAGGCTAGAGCAAAAGCAGAGTCAACAATGTTATCTGGGGACATTCGAAAGCAGCTAAAGACGAAATGGTTCCGCGCCTTCCAGATTTCCCAAAGAAGGCTCGCAACCTGCTCAAAATCTGGTAAGTCTCTGTTCTGAGTGAGGAGATTAGCTAACCATGAGTCCATTCGGTTAGGGTTATAAGCAAAAACATTGAGCTGTAAAGGTAGGTAGCAGTTCGCCGTTAAATATTTGACACTAAAAGAGGTGGAAGATACGCAGTGCATAATCCAGGAAATCCATTTGTCTTGAAAACCCAACTGACAAAGATAGGCAGCCAAGAAATCCCACTCCACCCTGTCGTAGGCCTTCTTCATATCCACTTTCAATATGCCCTGAAACTTTTTCTTGCTATTGCGAGTTTTTATTTGATGTAGAACCTCCTGAACAATAAGTATATTGTCTTGTATTTGTCTGCCTGATACAAAGGCACTCTGTTCTTGGGAGATTAGCTTAGGTAGGCAAGTTTTCAGGCGATTTGCTAAGATTTTGGATATGATTTTGTAACTAAAGTTACATAAGCTAATTGGGCGAAATTGATCTAACCTTTCAGGGTTTGGAAGCTTGGGGATTAGCGAGATGGAGGTCCTGTTTATGTCTGCGGGCAGCACTCCTGAACTGAAGAAGGTGTGAACCATACTATAAACGTCCTTCTGAATGATATCCCAGTGGTGGTGGTAGAAGAGGCCATTCAAGCTGTCGGGACCCGGGGCATTGGTTGCGCCCAGCTGAAAGGTAGCCTGTTTTACCTCGTCCCGTGTAAGTTCAGTAGTTAGAAAAGTGTTCATTTCAGCTGTAACTACTGTAGGACATTGAGCTAGAATATGACGAAAATCCCGAGAGCCTTGTGAAGTATAAAGGTCCCTGAAAAAGTCGAAAGTCGTCTGTTTAAGTTGGTTGGGGTCTCGGATCCAGTTCTCATTGCTGTCCTTGAGGGTGCTGATGGTATTTCTTTTTCTACGTTGGATAGCCGTAGCATGAAAAAATCTCGTGTTTTTATCCCCACACTGCATCCATTTTATGCGAGACCGCATCGCCCAGTAGTGCTCTTGTTGAGACCATATGTTCTGGATTTGCGCCTTCAGAGAATTGATGTGGATGTTATTATGATTGACGACAGGTTGGTTGGTGCATTGCTGAAGCTGTTGCTGAAGGAGATCAAGTTGACGATTGCCCGCTTTGAATTTATGGCTACTCCACCGCGACAAGACCGCCGAGGTAGCCCGGAGCTCGGAGATTGTCGCAAAGAATAAGAGAGGAAGAAGACCGGGTGTCAGAAACCACCCGTGGCGGTCGGGGGTCTTGCGCCGTAAAAGATTCAAAGGTAAATGATCTCTTCCTTTTAGCTGAGTTGAGAGCAGTAGTAAGTATAAGTGGGCTGTGATCTGATGCAATAGCAGGTAAGGCTATAACTTTTGCATTCGCATAGGCCACTCGCCAGTCAATTGTACATAACGCACGATCAAGCCTTTCTTTGATTATAGCGTCACCACAACGCTGATTAACCCACGTATAGGCAGAGCCCTTAGTCTCCATATCCAACAAAGCACAATCATGTAGCATTTCTCTAAAGGAGTTTAATCGATACTGAACTGCTGGTTTTTGCCCTAGCTTTTCCCAATGATGTAAAACCTCATTGAAATCACCGATGCACAGCCAAGGCAGAGTATGTAGGAGGCTGAGTCGCCTCAATTCAGCCCAGAAAGGAAGTCTTTGGCTATAGACAACAGGAGCATGAAGGTAGGTAGTATACATAGGGGAAAGGCAGCTATCATCAGAACATATAGCATCAATAAAAAAGGAACTGTGGGCAGTAACTGAGAGAGAAACAGAGTCCCGCCAAAAAAGTACCATGCCCCCAGCCAAACCGATAGGATTAACTACGAATCTATTAGGATAATGCAGCCGCCGTTGGATGTTTATAATAACCTGTTCTTGGTTTCGAGTCTCCATCAAAAAAATAATATCGGGCCGTTCTTGAGCCACTAAGGCCCTTAGGGCTTGAACTGTCAGGGAGTTGCCCAATCCCTGACAGCTCCAACTTAATATCCTCATTTGTCTATCAGTGGCTTTTTCGGGCAAGCCACCACAGCCCAACCCTCGGCCCTTGGGGCCTCCAGTATTGGTGTATCCAAGGGCAGACTCTCATCAAGAGTGTCAAGTGGGATAGATCGAGAGTAATACGGAGAAAAACGCTTTGCCTTTTTAGTAGGGTTTGGCTTTGTATGCAAGCGCGAATGTTTAGTCCTCTTAGAGGAAGAAGCCTGAGTTGTGGAATCTGAATAATCATTGTGTTGTTATGGTGCAGGGTGGGGAGGAACCAAAACCATAGGCTCTGGTGAGGAGTGCAACTTCTGAGTTGGTCGAGCCTCCATTGGAGGGGATTGCTAGTTGACCACACAAGGAGCAGCAGGGAGCAAAAGTTGACCTGATGGAGGAGTTTCAGGTACTGTTTCTTCGAAATTTTCTGGAGAGGTTGTAGAGTCGTAAAAAGCTTGCCAGAAAGGGCTGTGTTCCCTTACATTGGCCCGAAGCCATTGTCCATAGTATAGTTGATCCCTGCTGTCAAATTTAGCATCCTCATAGGGAATTTCCTTGCAAAATGATGCATAATGACCAATAATTCCACAGGAGTAGTAGTAGTGGGGTAAACGTTCGTAACGGAAATCGAGCCATATGTGTTTCCCCGCTATTCGAATAAGTTTGCCAGGTCTTAGAGGCTCCGTGAGGCTGATTTCCACTTTAGCTCACACAACTCTAATTGGTGATTTGTCCTTTGATTCTATGCGGACCTCCAGAACCTTACCCACTTCACTAACAGCCTTGCTAACAAGTTGAGGCATACATCGCTCTAGGGGGAGGCCAAATACTTGGACCCAAAATGCACAACATGTGAAATCATAACAATGAAAGGGAGTATTCGGGGACTAGGGTTTCAGAATGACCAGATTATTAGAAAATAACCAGGGACCATTATCTAACACACATTGTTTTTCTGCTTCCGAGTTGAATTTGATAACATATAGACTTTCCTCCCTCTGTGAAACCTCAACATTCTCTGTGCGCCAAATACGATTCATTGTATGCTGAAAAGCAGGGAGATTGACAGTAGAAGTAGTGAGAATCTTCCCTATTAGACATAACTTACATTCCTCAAGCTTTTCTGCAGGGGCCTCGTCTTCCTAGACTTCAATTGGCTTAGGAGTCCATAAACGGCCCAACCGACTGCAAAGAGCGGCAAGTCGGGCGTCCTCTCCCTGAGACGAAGGCTCCATCCGAAGAGAAAAACTCTACTGTAGGGTGGTATAAGCAAATAACAGAGAGTAAACCGAGTGAAAAGCCATCCATGCAAAGAGATGATGGGAAATCGGGACATGCAAGGTGAGATATATGGAAATTTGGGTGCGACAACACAAAGAAAAACAAGGCTGAGAGGGCGATGAAACCAGAAAACAGAGGCGATGAAGAGGGAAAAGATGAAAAGACGTAGAGGACCCAGGGGATCAGAGGTCTACATCCAAGAAAGCATGGAGTGAAGACAAGTTCGGAGAGGACAAGGTGGAGCAGCTGAGGGACCATCTTCCGAAACTCCGTCCATGAGATGCATGAAAACAAGAAAAAACCAGAAACAGTGATGGAGAAATGAACAGAGCTCTACAAGGACGAGAGGGAAAACTCTACATGGGCGAGAGAGGAAAACTCTACAGGGGCGAGAGAGATTTACTACACGGTGCGATGACATTTGAAAGCTTGAATCCATCCACTAGCTTATTAAGCAATAATTGTGTTACACATTTACTTGCTACTTTTCTAGTGCATGCACATGTAGTGGGCTTAACTAGTTTTCTCTTGTGGGCCACTAGTGGCCTTGCTATGCGTTTTTGGTACGATAGCATATCGCCACCCCGCGGGATTCACTTTTTTTCATTGTACATGACTATTTCAAAGTAAATTAAAGCACATATTTCTTGAACAAATATTCACATACTATGTCAGGATGTAACTTTTATAGGAATGAACATACTAAGTAGTGCAACCTATGACAAAAAGAGACACTAATCAATTTTGAAGCATATTATTTTAGAATAAGAGAGAACGTGTACTATGGTTATGGACCTTTCATTTGAAAAGTGAAAAATAAAACTCCTTTCTAGTGCACTAAATAATTAACATTAAAATAGTAGCACATAAGTACAATAATTATGCATAAAGAATGCATTAATGTATTTAAAGTGGAAATAAGATGAAGAATTAAAGTTCACTAAAATAATAACATTAAAGATAGAAAGAGAAACGGAACTGAATATGGAATTAGAATAGCAAGACTCTTGCTCTTTTTTTCACTTAAGTTGGTATTGTATGGAATAATTAGTCCAAATGATGATAAACTTTGAAGAAATAACATTGGTAAACCAATCTAATTATTAAATCATCAAGGTTGTAGTGGCACAAAGCATGCTGAGCTATATATATAAAATGTAGGGGCGCTTCCAATTGGGAGGTGTTTCCAACATTTTATTTTATTTTTACTGTTGGAATTTACCCTCCCCACGGAACAATAAAATAGTTTTTTTCTCTATTAGCCGAAATAAGTCTTTCCGCTAACCAATCAGGCAACTTTCTCCCTGTAATGGCCTGAAATTTCTCATTGCCCTAAGTTTTGTAAATACTTAATTTGAATAAAATAAAGAGGAATTCCCTGTGATTAAGGGAAAAAAAGACCTTGGAGTTCGACTAGAATAAAAATTGATTTTCATGTGGAACCAGCCAAATCTTTCTTCAATTCCACAACCATTGATTTTACTATTTACTGGAAATTGACAACCGATTTATATGAAATAATAACAATCCGTGTACTTGGTTTTCATCCGTCACTTTTGGTTAAGTGTACAACTGGTTTAACCACTGGGGAATGGACATTATGGCAGCGTCCACGGAGGAAAACAACGAGTATGGAAAATAGGAAAGGACAAGGAAGAGAATGCGCAATTTGCCTACCAAAATGATGTTGTCCAGTCGAGTACACAAAGGTTCGAAGGAGTGGAACATGATGAGAGATCCTACAAAGCTACAAGTGAAGTTGAGGATCAAAGTGACCTTTCTTCCGTAAGTATTGAAGACTTGCATTTGCCTTAATTGTGCAGTCCTTATAGCTTACGTGAAATTGCAACGTGGTCCAGGTGAAGAGGGATAGAACTTTGACAATTACTTGGAAGAACAGGCAGGGGAAGTAGGACCAGATGTGATTGAATCCCTAGAAGGGATCCTGCTCGAAGAGGCAGAGCAAGGGGTATAGCTTCAAGTTCGAGAAAACAGCAAAGCTTCAAGGTCGGCCGGGGACATAGCTTCTACTTCAAGAAAGGGCGAGTCATCAATTTCAAATTAGACTATATTGCTAATTTTTGTCTTGCATTGCAATCACTGGCCATTAGAATTTCATCAACAGCTCTTTTCTTTTCAACTTCTGATTCCATACAAAATTCACTTTCCCCATTTAATTCACTAAAATTGCTATATGTTAGCTATGAAAAATCCAGACCCCAGTGTAAGTATCTTACCTCCCGAATTGATTTGTGACCCAATCATTGCTAATTAATTTTTAACTCTGTACTGTAAAAACGTCAAGCACGACCGTTTTCATGCTTGTACTGCAGTTGTCCATACGAAGTGGCAGGGATCAAATGCAGTAAATTCAACCTTAAAGATGGCGTAAACGCATTGACATTATCGGAACATACTTCGTCTTCGTTCTTCTCTAGGAAAGAAAAGTAAGAGTATCATTATAAAACACACTTAAAAAGAAAAAGAGAGAGAGAGAATCTGGAGATCAGCAAATTTTATCTTCATTGCGATGCCCTGCATGGTATTAGCATTCGCATTGGCAATGTACAAAATGCTGGCCAAGTGCATCGGCCTCATATTGACGGCTTGCATAATGGCCAAGTGCTTTATTGTGACATTGGTTCTTCGATGGTTCGTGGATCCATTAGGGTAGGTTGATTTTCAATTACGCCCATTGAGCAAATTATCTATGGAACTTGCTCTATCATAACAGAATAATCTAATCAGCATGTCTGCAAATCATGTTACAATTGTTAGTCTGTGATTACCTTTGCTGATATGATGCGAATCGTGTGAATTATTGTTGTAATCACGTCCAATGTGTCTCGTCCTTTTGGTATTTCAGATACCACCTTATGTGAACAAACTACCTTTCCAGTCACAAGAGAGATGGATGTATGAATTTACGTAAGTGCCCTTCTCTGCCAAGATACATTTATATGTAAGAAATTCCTGGGGAGAATGGGGAAACAAGAGTTCGATTTCTTGGGTTCAGAGGTAGTTTAAGAGAGAGAAGTCTGAATGTATGTTGTTACCCTCCTATTCAATGTCAAAATATTCATTTAATAATTGGGACAGTCTTGTATGACAACATTTGCTTCAGACTTTTAGATTCCTTTTGATGTGGGGAAGTGTAGAAAAATTGATTTTTGGACACATTTGAAAAGCTTGCTGCATAAGGATTTGTTATTGCGCCCTCCGTGGCGAAAGATCTGATCAGTCCTCGTCTTGTTCTTACACAGTAAGCTTCTTGACTTGGTAGTATGCTTTAGTATATAAGCCTTGCTAAGCAAAAGATCGGAAAGCAAAGAAACAGATCTTTCACTCAAAACCCACCCAATGAAGAGACTATTTGCCGAAACAACCCTAACCTCAGCGTCCGCAGTGGCTGAAAGTTTCACTGACATATCTCATTGAGATACTCTCGAGGCTACCGCTCAAGTCCTTGATGCAATTCAAATGCGTAAGC
Organism: Eucalyptus grandis; assembly: GCF_016545825.1. Classification (NCBI taxonomy): domain Eukaryota; kingdom Viridiplantae; phylum Streptophyta; class Magnoliopsida; order Myrtales; family Myrtaceae; genus Eucalyptus; species Eucalyptus grandis. The sequence goes on from NC_052619.1 coordinate 36,482,354, forward strand.
AAACGGTGGCAATCTCTAATTTCCGACCCAGACTTTGCCAAGTTGCATCTACAAAGGCTAAGGCAGGGGATATAATTCCTTGCTAGAGAATCGTCAAGAACAGCCCCTGGAGACGACTATGAACAGATCGACGGCGGCATTGGTGGCGACCATGGTAGCTCAATGGTGAAGTTTCATCTGCCGAAAATGGATGATTCTAGCTGGCAGCCCGATCTCGTGGGGTCTTGCGATGGATTGGTCTGTTTCGTTGTCTGCGGCGGATTCCTCCTATATAACCCAACCACCAAGGAGTCTAGGAATTTGCACAATTCTGATCTTGTTATGGGACTCGAGCGCTTCCATGGATTTGGATGCGACTTTGCATCCGATGACTATAAAATAGGACAAGGCAACGGTACTAAAAATTTTCAGATGGCGACATTCTCGCTCAAATCCAATGCTTGGAGGATGATACAAGTCCAACAAGCTACCTCACCAACTACCGAGGAGTTTATTGGAAAGGGGCCTTACAATGCCTTGGGGTTGACCAGAGCCGAAACAAGAAAGAGACTACGATTATGTCATTTGATTTGGCAAAAGAGAAATTCCACTAGATGCTTTCAATCCCTAAAGTAGCTGGGGATATATTTTTCGAGGGACTTGGTATTCACGGGGCAAATCTGTTCATCTACCACGGCACCAATAATGACCTTTTTGAGGCATGGATAACAAATAAGTACGAGAGAGGAGGATCGTGGACAAAATTGTTCAGTAGCTCAACTGAAGGCATACCTGGCTGCAAATACTGGCTGATCCCCCTCGTATGGACAAAGAGCGGAAAAATCGTCTTCCAGATTGATGTGTACCGGATAATTCTATTCAATCCAGAGGAAACTACTTATATGGTTCATCCCATTTGAGCCTACAACGGTATCAAATTTGTTATCTATGTGGAAACTCGTGTTTCTCTCTATTTAGGCTGTGAGTCATCAAGAATCTAAAGTCTTCTTTTAGTGGATTTGGTTTTACCATCTTCGTTGTAGTTTCTTTTTTCGTGGAGATATCTAGCCATCTTGAACGGTAGAATGATGTTACTGAATTCGAAGACGAAAAGAGATAATGTCAAGAGTCTATTATGAGATCTGGTCATTGATTAGTAATTTCATCATTATGCTTTCTATAATTCATTTCTTCCAAATATTCAGTTGGACAGAACTTGTTCTTTCTACATTAAATAAAAAGAGATATGCATTGAGGAAGTATACGGATCCTCCATCATGAAATAATCAAATCAGAATGGAAAACAAGAAATCTTGAGGGAGATCAACTTCATAAATTGTGAAGTAAAAAAGTACATTTCCAGCCACTAGAGAGAGAAGAAGAGGGGGGAGAGAGAGAGAGACGTGAATGTACGTTATTACCTCCCATTCACTGAATAAACATTTATTCTGCGAAGCATATTTTGTGAATATGTTATTTCGTAAGCTCACTCGCGCTCTCTCTGCGCCTCGCCGCCGCACCGCCGTCGATCCCTCCTTCTCCGGCGCCGCTGAAATCCACACGCGATCGCCGCCGCGCCAACGAGCCCCACTCACCCTCTGTCTTCTACCTCCCACCTCCTCGACCGCGTCGAACGAGCCCAGGATCCGAGATGATCTAGGGCTAGGGCTCGGACGACCCTGATATCTCCTGTTTCCATGCGTGGCGAAAGACCTGATCAACCCTCGTCTTGTTCCGTGCGGCATAAGCTTCTTGACTTAGTGTGAAGAAAACACATCTTTCACTCAAAACCTGCCCAATGAAGGGAGCATTTGCCGAATCAAGCGGGACCTCGGCCTCCGCAGTGGCCGAAAGTTTCGCCGAGGATATCGTCATCGAGATACTCTTGAGGCTGCCGGTCAAGTCCTTGGGGCGATTCAAATGCGTCTGTAAAGGGTGGCGGTCTCTAATATCCGACCGGGGCTTCGCCAAGTCGCATCTGGAAAGGCTAAAGGCAGGGGATATAATCTCTAGTCAGAGAATCTTCAAGACCAGCCCCTTCGAGACCATAGACTACGAATTGCTCGACGGCGGCATCGGCGGCGAGGATGATCGCGCGGTGGTAAAGTTTCATGAGCCAAGAATGGACGATTCTAGCTGGCCTCTGGAGCTGGTGGGGTCTTGCGATGGCTTGGTATGTTTATCTGTCATGGGTTATAGCGGATTTGTCCTCTATAATCCGACCACTAAGGAGTGTAGGAATTTGCCCGGTTCCCATCATTTTCGACCAGATGGGTTTTTCCATGGATTCGGATATGACTCATGATCTGATGACTACAAAATAGTACAACGCAAGAAGTGGGATGGTTTTGAAGATCAACAGGTGGTGATATTTTCGCTCAAATCCGGTTCTTGGAGAACTACACAAGCCAAACTAGAAAGTCACCTCTCCCTCTACGAACGAGGAGATGGAGTTTATTGGAAAGGGGCCTTACACTGGTGTGGCCTCGGCCAAGGCAAACAAAAGACCGAGGACGTGATTATATCATTCGATTTGTCGGAAGAGAAATTCCAGCAGGTACTTCGGCTCCCTGAAGACAATGGGGACATGCGTTTTGAGGGACTTGGGGTTCACGGGGCCAATCTGTTTGTGTACCACGGCAGCTATAAGGACTGCTTCCAGGCGTGGATAACGAGTGAATACGGGAAAGGAGGGTCGTGGACAAAATTGTACAATGTCACTACTGAAGGAATATCTGGCTACAGTTTTTGGCGAAAAATCCCTGTAGCATACACAAAGAGTGGCAAAATCGTTTTCCAAGTCGATGTGTACCGGACGATTATGTTCAATCCAGAGGATAATACTTACAAGGACTATCCAATCCAGCGCCACCACGATGTCGAGTCTACCATCTACATGGAAACTCTTATTTCTCCCTATCTTGACTGTGAGCCATCAAGAATCTAGAGCCTTTTAAGAGTTGCGCTAGTGGATTTGGTCTTAACGTTCTCGTTCTGAGTTTCCTTTTTATTCAATAAAGAGATCTGGACATCTTGAGCTGTTGAATGATCATGTGGACTTTGAAGAAGAAGTAATGACTCTGTCAAGTGTCTATTATAAGATCTGGTCATTCGTTAGGAGCTCCATCATTGTGCGTTAAGTATTCTGTCCTCTCCGAATGTTTGGCTAGATCTCTGCTCAACGAATGGCCATTCAATCATTTCTGTTTTTATAGAATACTCACTTCACTGGCTAATGTTGTCCGATCTCATTTGTGTAAATTTCACCAACCATTCACCGGGTAATGTTATGCAGTGAACATTCAACACTAATCCTGGGAAAGTTATTATCTAGTGATTGGGTTGCCGTGGAACATGAGGGACATAATTCTAACAACAGAACCGTAAACGAAGGATTCCACAAAACTGTAATTTGACGAAAGTAGAAGGTTCAGCACCTATTAGTGGACGCAGCTAAATCTGCTTATCGACGGTGGGACAGAGGCAGAATCCACTCAATACACGTTGGAGATTTGTTCTTTTTTTCCAAATTCCCTTGAAAGTTGAATACTCTGGTTCAATGCGAGCTTCCATGGAGAGCGAGAGCCCGTCATTAACAAACTGGATGCAAGCAACCCCTCTGCTTTTGAAAACGCTGATAGGATAGGACTCGTGTGCTCAGGCTGCACTCTGTTACCCCAATCTCTTTAGGAAACCATGCAATTGGTGGCGACAAGCAATCAGCCACCACTATTGTGCCACAGCTTCGTTATGTCCTGACTCCTGCTCCTCCACAATTGTCGCCTCAGCCTCATCTTTTGGCAATTCTGGAGCCAGCAGATGTGGTCAACTTAAGCCTGCAACGACACTATTGCGATCACTTGATTTCCTGAGGACACTATCTCCTCCATTGCTGCTGCACTTACACTTTCGCATTGTTTCCTCTACCTTTGACCCCTCATGCGCATCAGCTTACAACCTCCCTTCAGATGAAAGAAAGAAGATAGCGCTTGGACGGTCAGTTTAGTGGTTGCGTGGTTGCACTTGTTATGAATCACTCCAGAGAGGCTAAGGCAGACATTCATAGTTTTCAAAAGTTGGCACAAGTTATGGTTGCTGCAAAAGGTAAAAACAAACTGGAAAAGGAAAACCTCACGCACAACAGTAACAATGACTAATCAACACATACAAAAAGGAAACTTGAACTTATATAAGTTTTCACTCTCTATCCCCATAGAGCGAATCATAAGATTGTCTGAGCAAGCGCAGTCCATTGAATTGGACTACATTTCTATTTTTGTCTAGTACAACTATCGTCGGCCATTAGATTTCATCAACAACTGTTTCTTTTTCAACTTCTGATAACATAATTTCACTTTCGGATTTGATTCTCTTAAATTGCTATTTATTAGGTATAAGGAGTCCAGTCTCCAGTCTACGTACATTACCTCTTGAATTGATTTGTGACTCAATCATTGCTAATTAATTTTTAACTTTCTTTCGTGAAAACTTCAAGCACAGCCTTTTTCATGCGTGTATTGTAGTTGTCCCATACTAAGTGCACGGTCCAAATGCAACAAATTTGACTCAAAAGAAAGCATAAGCACATTAGTATTATCAGAAAATACTGTCTTTCATTCATGTCTAGGGAAAAAAAGAGCAAGAGCATCCTGATAAAATATGCTGACTGAAGTAAGAAAACATCAGAATCAGTAAATTTCATCTATTTCTTTGGCCTGTTTCAACACACAATTTCATTCCACTAACTTCTGTGCTGCCACATTGTTCAAATGGGGCGAGACCAGTGTCTCAACTTATGCTAGATACCTATATCATTGCCAGTCATTGCCTATAAAAGTTGAGAAACTTTTGACTGTATTTTACGCAGGGGTCATGTACAACAACACGATAAACCTCAATCACTTCACCCTCCTCTGTAACAAACAATGTTTCTGAGCCAAAACTTGCTTGAAGGCAACTCCGTGCTCATTGCCACACTGTACAGTTTTGTCCATGACGGCCTTACTCCACGTTCTTTCATATTCATGTTTTGTGTTTCTTCTAATTGGATGGTACCTGCGCACCCAAGTAACCAAACTCTGATGAATCTGAGCCCTACAAGGTGAGGGGAGGATCAATCTCTGGCAGCAGAATTGCCTCGAACAATCTCTCCTCAGCCATATCGAAAGAAACAAGCCTCTTGTTTGGATTACTTTGCATAACCCGAATGCAAGAACCCATACCAACGCATCCCTTCGAGGAAGGCAGTTCAAAATTGCCATTTCCTGTAACCCTCTTCCAGGAATTGCCCTTCAGAGCAGAAATATCAACCATGCATCTGTCAAAATTGCTTCTAAACTTGACTGAAATGATCACTCAAGAATTAAAATCGTCAGATGAGCAATCATAGTGAAGTCCAAAAAATTTGAAGCCGCTTATATTACTGTGACAATTAGCTTTAGCTTTAGGGTTTGGGATTTCTCTAGACTCTATAATAGTTATATTCCATAATACAAATGATTTGCCATTCAAGCAACAGAAAAAGCCACTGCAAGACCCAACAATTGGGAGCTCCTACCATGGAACTTTAAGTGGATCATCGACTGCAATGATCTCAGTGTCCTCAATACTGCAAATGATATTTTCAAATGATGCGTACGAGTTCATTTTGCTTTCAGTATGGCCAAACTGATGCTCAATTGCATTACTCACTCATAGATATGACAAGGATAAGACTTTTTAAATCATAATCCATTGGGTACTCATTTTTGAAGGTATGTATATCTCTAAAATCAATTTTTTTTTAGAAACTGAACAGCGGTTGTTTTATGATCCTTTCAATGCAATTGGACCTCCATTTTAACCTGCTTTCTCTTTGGTAATTTCAGATGTCTAGTAATGGGATAATCCTTAAATACGGAAAGGTATTGCAATTCATGCTCCTGGACCCTCTGCAAGCAAGACAAGCCATGTATCAACTCAACCTTATAGACCCTCTGCGGCTCAACAATCTGCAAGTCATCTGCACCTCGATCAAACTGTGCTAGAGTAGGATGTGTTGCATTTGACTTTGCTAACTTGGAGTGTTTTTCTTTGTATGACTGAAACATGTTGGATTTGAAAAAGCGATGAACCTTTTAGTAGCAGTTGGGAATGTTTTTTCTTTTTCTTGAATTATGTTGGAAGATGCACTTTAAATTAAAAGAAGCGATGACTAAACTATGGAAGATGTGCTTTTGAATGGTTAATATATTGAAATTTGGAGTTTATCATGTTGAATTTGCAGCATCATATTCACTAGCAAAAAAACACAGAACTTGGTCATCCACTTTGAATGGTCCTTTTCTTTCGATCTGCACGGTCATATGCAATGAGTACTCCTGTTAAATCCGCAGCATCAATATGTACTCACACTGTACATGATTTGCTAATGGTGCTAATACAGTTGAGCGCCAATAAACGAGATACAAAACGCAGAACTTTGTCATTCACTTCAAGGCCAAGCCCAAAAATAATGTCCAGACTAGAAAAAACCAAAATACATCATTCCCATTCTTTGCATCACAGCGGTCTTGCCTAACTTCCACCCGTGAGTGATCCTACCTTAGAAGCAAAAAAGATGGACAAACAACATCTCCAGCAAACATTTTTGCCAATCTAAGGCAAGCAATGTCCTGTTTTCCTACCCTACTTAAACAGCAGGCATAGAGGCGCTCAAACACAATGAAAGATAGTTAAAATGAGAAAGAAAAATTGAGGCATAAGGTTTATCTTGGTTCACCCTTAAACTATGATTACATCAAGTTGAGGATTCCACTATAATTAGTGTTATGCACATTTCTATTATAATTCTCAATTACAAGAAATATATATAATAGCTATTCATGGTCCAAGTCCAAATTACCAAACAATATGGATTCAAACTATAAAAGCCCTCTAATGGCTCAGGGGAGTGTGAACTTCTGTCGGGACGACCCTTGGACCCCTAGCCGCTCACTAAGGAGCGAAACCCCTATGCCTTCCTGTTGATGAGGAGTGTGAACTACACCCAATAGGCGAATCCTCTTATCATTGATACTACCACTAATCGTAAGTTATGTGCTCTCGTCACTCCTAGAACAAATCACCTTACTGTTACTAATTCATCTTTTAGTGAATAGGTTTTAATGTGTATTTGATTAGGAGTCGTAGGAGATGAAAATCTTATGTGTGGTTTTGAATGAGAGAAAGAAGTGAGGAATCCTCATTTCCTCACTTCAACTCTAACTCGTTTCTCTCTTTCTCAGCTGATCCTAGAGAAGGAAAGGGAAGAAGTTCTTATGATTATTTTGTTAATATATTCTAATAAGGGAAATTCATAGCTATTTTTGCAATGACATCTCCTTGTTTCTGGGAAATTGGAATGGCCAGTGCGTATTCAAATTACCCAGAGGATGAGTTAGTTTAATCCCCTTGCATTCACGACATTTTATTGAGAATATATCTTAAATTTGAGCTTGTCGAGAAAACCTGGTCTGAGTGGACATGCAAAATCCAAGTAAGGCCTGTGATTTGACCTCCAACATTAGAGTTGGATTCCTAGTTTGAATAGGCTATAAGGGGTTATACTATTTTGGATCCTAATATTATAAAGAGGTGAGTTTTTGGTTTCAACACATCAGTGCATAGAGGAGCTTTCAGCTCTAACAATTTAATAGTGCGACTCGTGACTTACACCATGAAGACAATAAATCGCTTGATAAGATTTGTGAATTGCTTTGTGAGACCGAAAAATTATTTTGTCATGGATTGCATGAGCTAAATACTGAGTGGCTGGATGTGTGATTGGATGATGGAAACAGCAATTGTGTCACTCGAGTATAGTTGAAATATCCATTGTATATTTCATTCTATAGTGAAATTATGTGGTGCTCTACTTGTGGAGTAGGTCTCATCGATTGAATCCCGTAAACCTGGTGTCAAATTCATTTTCCGTTTTCAATATATTTATAGTTTCATCACTTCTTTGCAACAATACTGAGATTGTGTAAACATAAGTATAACAACTCGCTTCATATTCAAGTTTTAAAAAATCCAATCCAAAAAGAATATCCGTATCAATGGCAAAATCCACTATGTTGATATACAACGGAGGATGTACTCTCTCAAGTGTCGCACCAAAATGGAAATTACATGAAATGACTCAAGTGGACGAGATAAACGGAACCACAAGTGAAGACCTACCACCCACCGTGCTTTGTGTTGGAGAAAACTTCCCTACTTATTTTGAAGCTGACAAAACATTTCCATCAGTCTAGTCTAAAGACTTGCAGACTCTTTCGTCAAAGTCTGAAGACCGCCAGATTGCCAGACTCAAGATTTAAGGTTTGCCCTCATTGATAGTTTCTAAACCGACGAAGAAGATTTATCAAGATTCAAGTGTTTCTTTAAGGTTTTGATTCGAGCGGCTAAAGAAGATCTCATGGCTAGAGATAGCATCTTAGGATCTATTATTCGTTTTGAAACTAATTCGAGTAATTTGGATCCGTTGATTGGTGAAGTATACTTTAAAGGTTCTACTTATGAAAACTTAGATCCTGATTGTATGGTCGAGCATGATTGATGGGCTATCATCACATTCCTTAAATAACTCGAGATCTCTTTAATTGATTATGTTCAACGGATAGATTAGAAGAACTCTTTTGGAAGGTGCCAACGGTTATGAAGGCATGGAAGAGTATATAAGGAAGATGCTCTAGTTATTCGAGTGTGTGCGCGATAGATAAATTTCAAAGTCTGAAGCTCCTTGTTTTTTGCTGATTCAATTGTTGAGCGAAAATTTGTACTCAAAAGAGAGTTTAGACATTTGTGAGGCCTTGAGGAAGTGTAGCAGAGTCTACATTGTGGAATTAAGAACGTGATACTTGTGGCATCCCAAAATTCATAGCCAAGCCATAAGGTGTGTTAAAGTTCCTAATTAGGTGATAAAAATTTCCATGGCTTATGCTTTAGCCATTAGTCTTTTAATTAGATGATTTGTGCATATGATTGTGAAAATTTAAATTTGATAGATTAATAATTTATGCTTGGCCATGTACTTTATAAATTAAAGTTTCAATAACCAAAATGCCCCAAGACTTTGGCCAAGATGAAAATTGAAATTGAAAAATATTTATAGAAGAAATTCAAAAAAAAAAAAAAAAAAAAAGAGGGTCAAAATTCGATTGGGCCTTAAGCCCAAGAGTGGAACTTTAATGGGCCAAGTTGGCCGGCCCATTGAAGCCCACAAGTGGGCTGTCGACCAGCCCAAGAGGAGGCCCAAGAAGTGGCCGGATGGCCCAAGCCCAAGAAGCCCAAACCCAATTCAAAATTCAATAGGACAAGTGGCAAAGGAGAAGGCCATGCATTGGCCAATTGAAAGGCAATCTCATGATTGCTAATGATGAACTCTAGGGGGTATAAGAAGGGAGAGAGAGAGGGTGGCCGGCCATTTTGCTCGCCCAGGAGGAGAGAGAGAGAGAGAGAGAGAGAGAGAGAGAGAGAGTTGTGCGAGAGGGAGGAGCGGCTGAGAGAGAGAGGAGGAGGGAACCACCGTCCGTCCGCCGTGTGCCGCCGTGTTCGCTGCCCTACGCCATCGACCGACCGGTCTAGAGGCAAGTGGGAGTCCTCTAGCTTCTCTTGCATGCTTGTATGTCGTTTGCATGTTGAGCTTTTTGGGTGTTAGATGAGAAAAACCGAAGCATGGATGAGTTGTGTGTGAATGGTGTGACTGTTCTTGCTCGGATCGTGTGAGTCAGTAACTTGTTTGAGCTTGCATGTGTGTTTAGAGTCCGATTTTGGCTTCGATTTCTTCATGAGAGTTGTAGCTAACATCTTTAACTACAACATACTGAAATTTCGTGGAAACTGATGGAGATTTGAGGGGTTAAAGTCTCATCTTACGGAAACCTCAGATCTGGAGAGTTTTTACTGACCTCTTGCTGGATTCGTGGTTGCATGTTGGTTTTTGTTGAGAATCTCACTTCGATTTCTTCATAAAAGTTGTAGGAGACATCTTAAAATACAACATACTCAAATTTGAAGTGAAATGAACAAGTATAGCCTAGTTAATCAACTAGATCTTGAAGATGATGATTCTGGTGATGTATTCCGAGATACCTGAGACTTCAAGGACCTAAATGATGACTCTACTCTGGTTATTTGACTTAGATCTCTTCATGAAACTTGTATAGAATACCTGAATGTATAACATATCCAAATTTCAGAGGAAACGAAAGAGAATAGGTAGGTGAAATCTCAATATTTCGGTGATGTGTACACTGGACGATGCGGTAATGGATCCAGAAGCTTCGTGAGGCTGTATAAAATAATCTAAAAAGAATCTGGTTTGGAGTTCTTCATGAAAGTTGTACGAAAATTTCTTGGATATCACTCTGTAAAATTGCATAATTTTTGGAGGCCGTATGGATATTTTAATCGAATTTCTTCGGAAACTGTGCATTCTGGTTTTATCCGAATATTATGTGCTGTTTTGTGGAAATTGTGAAATTGTGTGAAATTCAATTTGGCCATGAATTTTGTATGAAATTGTCATCCTATTGGTTTTGTTTAATGATTGCTTGAATTTTTATAATTTTGGGAATTTATAGATATTGAATTTAATATTTATTTGTTAAAAAAATAATAAAATAAAATAGATTACTTTATTGGCCATAAATTCCATTGAATTTATTAATAAATAATTATACATTGTTGCATGTATGATGAGATATTTGTGTATGTATGACATTGAATTGTGATGCATGTGTGAATTTTATGTCAAGTATGACTTGTTTGATGTCACGCCATATGCCATGTTAAAATTGAGATCAAAATAATGGTAAATGTGGATAATGATAAGTGAGAAAGTGGTTGTGGTGGAGGATGAGGCCGGAATGTATAGAGATGCATTGCCGGATTTCCTGGGAGATTCAGGATGCCCGGAATGTGGGGGCCGGAAGCCCCATTGCGGGTCTTTGCCCGAAGGGAATGCCTCGCGATGCCAGGATTGGGGTGCGGGATGCCCGACCAGGGAGTGTAAATGCCGGAAGCCTTGTTGGAGGTTTTTGCCCGAAGGGAATGCCTCATGATGCTAGTTGAGATGCGAGATGCCCGGAATGTGGGGGGCCGGATGCCCGGTGGCACGGGAGGCTGAATGCCGGAAGCCTCGAAGGTCTTTGCTCGAGGGGATAATGAAATTGATGATTTGAGGAATGGGTGATGTGGTGATCAAATTGAAAGCTAAAAGTGGAAATTAAATCATGGCATGATATGCATGATATGATATGCATGATGATATGCATGATGATGATGATGATGATATGTGATGTGAAATAATGATGATCACCCATGATATGATATGCATGATGATGATGATGATGATATGTGATGTGAAATAATGATGATCTCCCATGATATGATATGCATGATGATATGCATGATGATGATGATGATGATGATATATGATATGGCATGATGATATGCATGATGATTGATGATGATGATGATGATGATGATGATGATATATGGTATGGCATGATGATATGCATGATGATTGATGATGATGATATATGATATGGCACGATGACATGTGTAATGTAATGATGCCATGATGATGATGACATGTATGATGTAATGATGCCATGATGATGATGACATGTGTAATGTGATGATGTCATGATGATGATGACATGTATGATACGATGATGATACACATGTATGTGTTATAAATTGATATGATGATGCATGATAGTATGCGCATGGCTTCAAGGTAAGTAGCGTTGCATGTATGATTGCATGATGCATTGAGTTGTTATTGGATTTCCCTATCTGCTGAGTGGTTGTACTCACCCCTTTGGGGACCCACATTTCAAATTAGCAGTATGCCGCTTCCTGCCGTTACATGGGGAGTATTTTACGGTCTATTATCCGATGTAGAGGTCGAGTGTACTGAGATAGACTGTCCCTCTGTTCTTGGACTAACTTTTATTCGAGTACGCTGTTTAGTGATGTACGACGTGGGCCTGGCTGGGGGCCCTGTCATTCAGGAGTTCATATCCGTACATGTTCGTCGGGATGGAGCGATGCGAGGGATGTTGCCGCCGCCACCGCCTGATGCACCGGGTTGGGTGTGAGACCCGTGCGCGACGAGTAGGAGCTGGATCCTTTTTGGGGGATAATTAGCCGACACTTATGATGGGGGTTGTGCACGTGTGATGTTGAGGGTCGAGGGTTCTTTTTTTTAGGTTTTAGGCTGGACGTGGCTGAGTCCTAGCTTTTCCCTTTTGTTGTACCGACCCAAAAGAAGTCCCATCTTGAAAATATATGTAAATAAAGTGTCGTGGCTTGTTTATAAAATTATGGTGATTAGTGGTGTGTATTTGAATCATGGTTGGTAGGGGGAGAGACGGTGATATTTTAATTTGCTTCCGCTAATGAGTCACGCTAGGACCGTTTTTTTTTGTTTTTTTAAAAATGTGTCTGCGAATTAGGACACTTCTTCGAAAGACATAAAGGTAATAAGGTGTAACATTGGCGCTGGTGACGACTTGCGAAGGGTTCGGGGTGTCACAATACTGTAACGACTCTTTTGATTCATAGTGAAATCCAGCCGGTGGGCTGTCAGTGCGGAAGAGTGGACGTAGGCTTGGATTAAGCCGAACCACTATAAACTTTGTGTTCTTATTCTCTTCCCTAAATTCTTTTACTTTGTTCGTAACTCTATTTAATTATTAGAATCCGATTTCCTCCGCAAAGTCTATTGTCAATTAGACTCAGGTTAAAAGTAAAATCTTATACTATATTTTGCAAAATTTGTTTTCGTACCTATTCACCCCCCTCTAGGTGCTCAAACGTGTAATCTCAATTGGTATCAGAGCCTATATATTCATTTAAATTGAAGTGTTTTTATTTCAGAGTTAAAGATCCATGGCTAGTATGTTAGCTCCAGGTTTGGTTGAAGGGCAAAGCAACACCAGACCACCTTATTTTGATGGAAATGAATACATCATATGGAAAAACAAGATGAAAGCATTCCTTAGATCGAAAGATCCTCTGGAATGGAATGTCGTAGACAAAAGAATCATTCCTAAAGTTACAACAGTCTCGGAAAGAGGAAAAAAAGTTGTAGAGGCTAGCAAGATGACTTAAGAAAAGATAACCAAGAGACAAGCTCTTGATGCAAAAGCAATTTACTCCTTATATTGTGCATTATCTCCTACTGAATATAATAGAATATCTTCTTGTGAAACAGCTAAAGAAGTCTAGGATAGGCTACACATCACCTATGAAGGAACCGATCGAGTGAAAGAAACCAGAATCAATATTCTGCTCGATCAATATGAAGCATTCAAGATGAAGCCAAGAGAATCTATCACTGACATGTTTAGTCGTTTTACAGATATCGTGAATGGTCTTGAGTATCAAGGTCAACCAATCTCAGGACCCATGAAGGTTGTTAACAAACTGCTGCGTGGACTGTCCAAAGATTAGAATCACTTAAAGACATCAATAAGGGAGACACAAAGAATCATGCTACTCTCTGTTGACAAATTGGTTGGCACTCTTCAGTCTTATGAAGTGGAGCAAATCAATGAAGATGAAGATCTCAAAGGTAAAAAAATATATTGCTTTAAAATCTAATGATGACTCTAATGTTACAGATTCTGAAGACGATATGGATGATGAAGAGCTTGCTCTCATGATAAGAATGTTCAGAAAACTGAACAAAAAGGGAAGAAGATTAAATTGGAAAAAACAAAGCTCTCAAAAGTTTCAAAATAAATTAGCTGAGGATGATGAATCCAATAAATATGTGACTTGTTTTGAATGCAAGAAACATGAACACATCAAACCCAACTGTCCCTTGCTAAAGAAAAGAAAGGAAAAGTTGATAAATACATAAAGGCACTCAAAGCAGAAACTTGAAGTGATACCGAATGCGAATAGAGTGATAATGATTATGCTAATATTTGCTTAATGGTAAAATCAGAATCGGATTCAAATTCTGAGACAGATACAGACTCAGACTCAGACAATGAAATTGAGGTAAGTAATTTAAAAATTCCTACTGAAGTCTCTAAATATATTGATGAACTGTGTCTTAGTCTCAAAACCTCTCTCAAAAGAATTTCTGAGCTAAAAAGAGAAAATTCTACACTAAAACAACAGGAGATTGTTTGGAGAGAGAAGTTCGAAAATTTAGATAAAAGTTTCATCACTTTGAAAGAAAATGCAGACTCTCTTTCAAAAGAAAATACACTTTTGAAAAATGATATTTCAAGTATTTCAAAAAGGTATTCTATAGGATCCGAGAAATTGGAAAAGATTCTTTCAGCACAAAGACCTTACTTTAACAAATCAGGCTTGTGAATGACTTCTGAAACCATTCCTCTAATTGATTTTCCAAAAGTAAATGAAAGAATCAAACAAAAACCTACAAAAGAATTTTATAGAAATCATTTTCAAAAAGTCTTTGTAAAACCTATTGGCCGTAGTGCTCTTAAATGTTCTAAGTGCAACAGCTCAAAACACTTTGAGAGAGGATGTCCCATGGTTTGGAAACATGTTAAGAAGGATTGGGCAAAGACCATACATTGCACTAACTTCAATGGACCAAGAAAATATGTGTACTAAAGAAAGCTTGAGTTTCTTTTCTATATGCAAGTCACTATCAAGAAAAAATGTCAAATGGTACTTGGATAGTGGATGCTCAAGACATATGACGGGAGATTCAAGTTGTTTCATAAAGCTTATGCAAGTTAATGGTGGAAAAGTTTCTTTTGGTGGTAATAACAAAGGAAGAATTGTCGGATGCGAAATAGTAAAGATTTGAAGTCTCACAATCAACAAAGTCTCCTAGTAGAAGGACTCAATTACAATTTGTTGAGTATTAGCCAACTGTGCAACACATGTTTCAAAATCAATTTTCACGAAGGAATATGTTCGGGAACCAGTAAAGACTTCTCTCAGACTTTCACGGGGCAAATACATGGGAACATCTATCTTCTGGATATCAAACCAGAAAAATCCCAATGTCTAATTTCAATACAAGAGGAAGTTAATCTATGGCATCGGAAACTTGGCCATATTAACATGAAGCAAATTGCCAAGATCTCTGCAAAGAAGCTTGTTCGTGGACTACCCAACTTGACATACCAAAAATCTGAATTATGCACATTATGTGTGTTGGGAAAACATGTTAGAAGTTCTTTCAAACCAATTAATCAAGTTTCCATTAATAGTGTGCTGCAGCTTCTACATATGGATCTCTTGGACCAACTAGAACTCAAAGCATTGGTGGAAAGAAATATTGCCTAGTAATAGTGGATGATTATTCACGATTTACTTGGTTATACTTTATGGTAAGTAAGTTTGAAACATTCTCTTATTTTTTAAAGTTTGCTAAGAAAGTACAGAATGAAAAAAGGGTATATTATTTCAAGCATACGGACAGATCATGGAGGTGAGTTTGAAAATCAAGACTTTGCTAAATTCTGTGATGAATCTGGCTTTCAATATATGTTCTCCTCTCCATACACTCCAGAACAGAATGGAGTTGTGGAAAGGAAGAATAGATCGTTGTAAGAAATTACTAAAACATTTTTAATTGAAAGCAACATTTCTTCTCGTTTTTGGGTTGAAGCAGTTTCTATAGCATGTTATATCATTAACAGAGTTTTCCTAAGGCCGATTCTGGAGAAAACTCCCTATGAGTTGTTTAAAGAAAGAAGCCAATTGTTTCATATTTTCATCTGTTTGGTTGCAAATGTTTTATATTAAAAAAATGCAAATAATCGAATTGGTAAGTTTGAAAAAAGATCAGACGAAGGAATCTTCCTTGGATATTCAACCACCAGCAAAGCTTACAGAGTATACAACAAGAAAACTCAATTTGTGGAAGAATTGATGAATGCCAAATTTCAAGATCTTATACAAAATCAATCGATCTAGACTCAACTTGGAGAATTTGAACTTGCTCTAGACTCCACAAAGTCCAATTCTCAAAAAGCAGCTCGAGACTATAGAAGGTCAACACCAAACGAATGTTGAAGAATCAAATGAAGAAAAGATCGTGATCGCAAACCAACCAGCAACTGGAAGCACAAGTCCAGTCATCCCAAAGATCTCATTATTGGTGACATTGATGAAGGGATTTGTACAAGATCCAAAAGGTGTGAAGAGTCTAGCGATGTGGCTCTTATTTCTGAAATAGAACCCAAAAGCATAGAAGAAGCTTTAACTGATGAAAGTTGGATTGAAGCTATGCAAGAAGAGCTCAGGCAGTTTAGAGTTAATGATGTTTGGGAACTAACTCCTAAACCAAAAGGTAAATCTGTTATTAGAGCTAAATGAGTTTTCAAGAACAAGATGGACGAGAAAGGAAAAATTATAAGGAACAAAGCAAGACTCGTGGCCAAATGATAGCAAGAAGAAGGGATAGACTATGATGAGACTTACAGACTAGTAACAAGGTTAGAAGTAATTAGATTATTACTTGCTTTTGCTTGTTATAAGAATTTTAGGTTATTCCAAATGGACGTCAAAAGTGCATTCATAAATGGATTTATCCAAGAGGAAGTCTATGTGGAACAACCTCCTGGTTTTAAAGAACCAAGGAAACCAGACTCTGTATTCAGACTGAAAAAGGCGCTATATGGTTTAAAGCAAGCACCTCGAGCTTGGTACGATAGGTTAAGTAAGTTTTTAATCCAAAATAACTTTGTTAAAGGTAAAGTAGACACTACTCTGTTTATTAAAAGAGAAAGTAAAAACTTTCTACTTGTTCAAATCTATGTTGATGATATTATTTTGGATTACCTAACGAAAATCTATGTAAGAAATTCTCTAAGTCTATGCGGGATGAATTTGAGATGAGCATGATGGGTGAACTATCCTTCTTTCTCGGACTACAAGTGAAACAATTGAAGGAAGGAGTTTTCATTCACCAAGAAAATATGTCAAAGAACTTGTTAGAAAGTTCGGTTTGGAGAATTGCAAAAAGACTGATATACTAATGTCAAGTTCTTTGAAGCTGGACAAAGATGAAGGAGGAAAGAAAGTTGACAAGAAGCTGTACAGGAGTATCATTAGTTCATTTCTTTATCTTACTGCCTCTAGACCTGACATTTTGTTTAGTGTTTGCATTTGTGTCAGATTTCAATCAAATCCCAAAGAATCCCATCTAAGTGTTGCGAAACGCATCATCAAATACGTTGCAACAACCTCTAAATTAGGTTTATGGTATCCTAAAGAATGAGACTTTACTCTCCTTGGATACTCAAACGTAGATCTAGCAGGGTACAGAGTTGATAGAAAGAGCACATCGAACACTTGTCAATTGCTTGGTAACATGACAGTATCTTGGTTTTCAAGGAAGCAAAGTAATGTAGCGCTCTCAACAGCAGAAGCAGAGTATGTGGCTCTTGGAAGTTGTTGTTCTCAATTCCTATGGATAAAAAAATAACTATGAGACTTTGGAATTGAAGACTCATGTACTAAGATCAAATGTGATAACACCAGCGCGATTAATCTCACCAATAATCCAATTCTTCACTCAAGAGCAAAGCATATAGAGATTTGACATCATTTTATTAGAGACCATGTTCAAAATGGAGAAGTCTTGATTCAATTCATTGACTCAAAGAATCAGCCGGTGGACATTTTCACAAAGCCACTGGAGAAAAATCTATTTGAATCTATTCGATCAATACTTAATATCTTAAAGTCTGAAGAAGCTCAGACTTAGGGATAAAAATCTAAAGATACTCAAACTCAGAAGTTCAAGAATCACGACTATAAATCATTTCAGTTCTAGCAACTTATCTTTCGGATAAAATCTCGAAAATGTACGATTGTTTATTAATTTGCAATTGATTGATGTTATCTTCCCAAGTTTTGAAATTATGGAAATTATTCTTTTCGAAAAAGGAAGTTATCTTTTAAGATGATAGTTATCTATTTTCAAAAAGGCAATTATTTTGAAAATGCATTTTTATCATTCCTTTCATGTCGATCCGTATACCTCGTTTCGATTTCCTTATATACTGTTTTTCTTTTTCATTTTAACTCATAAACCCTAAAAGCACAGAATATCACATTTCTTACTTTTTCTCTCTAGTTTAATCCTTAAAGTTTTCATATTTCTCACGAATCGAGTTCGAAAACTCTCTCAAAGACTGTGATAATGTCTTCCCAAAGAAAGTCTTCAAGGATTGCAAGTAGGG
This sequence comes from Eucalyptus grandis, assembly GCF_016545825.1. NCBI lineage: Eukaryota > Viridiplantae > Streptophyta > Magnoliopsida > Myrtales > Myrtaceae > Eucalyptus > Eucalyptus grandis. The sequence goes on from NC_052619.1 coordinate 36,500,554, forward strand.
GACTACAACATATGTGTGAAGGTCCTATGCATTTTGACCTAATCGAGGAAGAATAATCTCCAAGACAACAGCAGAGTCCACAACATTCTCAACTGTGTCATTCTCCTCAAGCTAGACCACAAAATGATCAACAACCACAAGCGAAGGAAGAAATTTTGGAGGATGTTGAACCTATAAGGACTCTTAAGATTGCTTTTACTTTCAAGCTCTACTCTACTCTAAAGAATAGAGGTTCTCCAATGAACTTTATTGATGAATTTTTGAAAGAAAAGGGGTACAAAAATGAAACCCATTTCTTACAAATAATGGAACGTTTGGGGATTGCTCATGTTGGCTCGGTGGAAAGAGCTTTTGCGAATTTCCCAAGTGATCCACGTGTTGGAGGTTTTAGTCAACCTGATGGAACGAATGATGATGAAAAGATGTTCACTCATTTTAAGCCTAGAATGGGTGTTGGTGCAAACATTCGAGGAAGAAGAGCCGATCTATTTCATTCTGAGGAACATAAGCAAGTTTACTCTAAGTTGCTGAAGCGAGGGGTGATAAACCCAAGAAGTGTGGATTTTGATTTTCTCGACTATATGAGTGTGAAGTTACGAGAGAAATTTACTTTACTTCAACTTGAACGATTTTGCTTTGAGACGACAATTGCTCATCCAGAACTTACTGCGTATTTCTATTCCAATCTAAGCTTTTTGGATGTGAATAGATTTTCTTTCAGTGTTGGAGACAGGATTATGTGGTTGATATGGACACTTTGGCTGACATGATTGGAGTAGAGAGAGGGATATTCCAATTAATTAGTGTGTCTATTGGTCGTGCAACTGTGGAGCTTGTTCGAGATGGAATGGCGGAAGGCCCAATTTCGTATTTGAGAATGAGTGCCTCAAATATCTTGCTTCATAAGATTGTGATTAACTATCTTAGACCCAAATCCACGTCAAAAAACGCGAGCTACAATTTAGAAGCGAAACTAATGTATGCTATCAATGCTGGTAAAAAATTTTCTTTTGCCACACACTATCATGTTTCGCATGTATAGATCAATGGTAAAGGACAAGGGTCAAGCTTCCCTTATTAAGGACTTGTTACTCAGCTATTCAGACATTTTAACATTCAACCTCCAGAGACAGTGGACAGAGAGAACCAAGACAGAGAAGAAGCAAAGCAGAGGAGTGAAGAGAGAGAATCGATGAGGAAGGAAGTAGAGGAAGGAAGAACTGAAGAAGAAGAGCAAAGCGGACAACAATGTCATCATGTAATTGAAGAAGAAATAGAGAATGAAGAGTACTTCTCTTCACCTGAAGACACTGAAACAGGGGGAGCTGGTGCTAAAAGAGGTACTCCTTCACTTGCTTTTACTAGTGATGATGTTAGTCGTTTTCCTGCCGATCAAGAAGATGTATATGCCTCTCAGTTTCCTGAAGAAGGTCATGAGGTTTCATCTCCGAGTCTGGATGCTCATGCTGAAATGCCATCATCTGCCAATACTCCACAAATTGATCATGCTGAAGCAAGCACTCAAACTGACAATTCAGCAGACTTTAGAAGGTTGCTTGATGTTCTTATGGAGATGTGAGGTCAGATTTATGCTTTGGGATGCGAATTTCAGAATATGCAGAATGCTAATAAAGCCTCTTCAGTTTCATTGCTCAATCAAGTTCAGGCCCTTAATCTTCAAGTTTAGGCAATTGCCAAGGGTGAGGAAATAATGCAACTGAAGGAGGATCCGAGAAAGCTGGAAGAGACTGTCAAGTCAATGGGAGATTTTCAGCTCGTTCGCGTTCCAAAACAATCTTAATTTTATCCCATTCTATTTTTCGTCTCTACTTTTTAATGCTGACAAAAAGAGGGAGAAGTTGGTGCATATTTGACTTTAATTCTTGTTTGGTTGTGACTGGTTTGGACTGTTTGATCGTTTAATGCTTGCAGTATCTTAAGCATTGTTTGTTGGTATTCATGGCAAAGATAGTTGTTTTTACAAGACTAACTCATTTCTTGTGGATGTAGATTCGATACTATCTTTATCCTAATTAATTTATCTTTTATGAGATATCCTTATTTGTTTGAGTATTATCTTGCAGGTCAAAAGTATCTAAATCTACAGGGAAGTTTTGTCACCATAAAAAATGGGGAGATTGTTGGAGAAAACTTCTTTACTTGTTTTGGAGCTGACAAAACGTTTCCATTAGTCTAGTCTGAAGACTTGCAGACTCTTTCGTCAAAGCCTGAAGATTGCCAGACCACTAGACTCAAGATTTAAAGTCTACCCTCATTAACAGTTTCTAGACTGACGAAGAAGACTTATCCAAATTCAAGTGTTTCTTTAAGGTTTTGATTCGAGCGGCTAAAGAAGATCTGATGGCTGGAGATAGCATCTCAAGATCTATTATTCGTTTTGAAACTAATTCAAGTAATTTGGATCCGTTGATTGGTGAAATATACTTTGAAGGTTCTACTTATGGAAATCTAGATCCTGATTGTATGGGTGAGCGGGATTGGTGGGCTATCATCACATTCCTTAAGTAACTCGAGATCTCCCTAATTGATTCTGTCAAACGGGTAGATTGGAAGAACTCATTTGGAAGGTGCCAACGATTATGAAAGCATGGAGGAATAAGGAAGATGTTCTAGTTATTTGAGTGTGTGTGCGATAGATAAATTTCAAATTTTGAAACTCCTTGTTCTTTGCTGATTCAATTGTTGAGCAAAAATTTGTACTCAAAAGAGAGTTTAGACATTTGTGAGGCCTTGATGAAGTGTAGCGAGTCTCTCACCTTTGTGGAATCAAGGACATGATCCTAACGACTCTTTTGATTCATAGTGAAATCCAGCCAATAGGTTGTTAGTATGGGAGAGTGGACGTAGGCTTGGATTAAGCCGAACAACTATAAACTTTGTGTTAGCACGGGAGACTCAGGTTAAAAGTAAACTCTTTTACTATATTTTGTAAAATTTGTTTTGCACCTATTCACCCTCCTCTAGGTGCTCGTACTAGCACTCTCACTTTGTACATACGTAGCATTCTTTTCAACACGTTTGCTTTCAATGGAAGACGAAAACTTTATCTTCTCAATAAAAGGACAACCCCAAAATTGGAGAGCGTCAATTTGTCGATGAAAAAATGCAGACGTGAAAAATCTTTACTATATTTTGTAAAATTTGTTTTGCACCTATTCACGCTCCTCTAGGTGCTCATTACTAGCACTCTCACTTTGTACATACGTAGCATTTTTTTCAACACGTTTGCTTTCAATGGAAGACGGCAACTTTATCTTCTCAATAAGGGACAACCCAAAATTGGAGTGTCAATTTGTCAATGACAAAATGCAGACGTGAAAAATCTTTTACTATATTTTGTAAAATTTGTTTTCGCACCTATTCACCCTCATTCTAGGTGCTCGTACTAGCACTCTCACTTTGTACATACGTAGCATTTTTTTCAACACGTTTGCTTTCAATGGAAGACGACAACTTTATCTTCTCAATGGGACAACCCAAAATTGGAGAGCGTCAATTTGTCGATGACAAAATGCCGTAGAAAAATTGCTGGCCAGTTGTTTTTGTCCTTGTTGCCGCCCCAGCTTCTGTTCTATGTGTTAGACGGACAAAGATAAGTCTACAGAAAGCCAACCGCCAAAGTCCCTGAGAGTCACTTCATAACGAGACAATTACAGTCGAATCTGAGCTTTAAGAAGCCAGTAGAAAGCGTGCGAAGGAACTGTCCCTCATTTGGTGTCAACAATGGCAAAACTAAAAACACGTCCTATGTATACCATTTCCTGCACAAGGTCATGTCAGCCCTCTCCTGAAACTGTCCCACTGTATTATTGCTAATCATGGCATCAAGGTTACCGTTGTGAACACCGAGTCTGTTCATGCGCAAGTGATGGCTGCAAACCAGCCAGATGATGGATTGAATCAGATTAAATTTCATTGCATTTCCAGATGGGGTCGAGACTGATGAGGAGCGCAAGGACTGGGTGAAGCTGCTGGAGAGCATATCAAGAGTGATGCCAGGTCATTTGCAGGAGTTGATTGAGAAAGTGAAGCAGCAGTCAAAGGGCAATAAAGATGAGCAGATCAGCTTTGTAATGGTGGACCTGATTGCCGGATGGGCACTGGAAGTTGCCGAAAGGATGGGTATTAAGCGAGCTGGATTTTGGCCGCCTCAGTTTGGCTCTGGCCTTGACACTTCATATTCCAAAGCTGATTGAGGGTGGAGTCATAGGCAACGAGGGTAAGGGGCCAGAGATAGAACCTTAACAGTCAAATCTTGGGAAGCCCTAATGTGTGATGGACTCTGTCTCTCTCAATTGGTTTATTAGCAGGGGGCACATTAAAGAATGATGCAATTAGCTTATGTGCTGGCGGGAACAGGTAGTCTAAAAGATAATCTAATTTCACCTCAAAATTTCATGCAGGCATTGCTCTGAAGAGTGATGTGATCCCGATATCGAAGGACCTTCCCTCATATAAGAGCGATGACCTCACCTGGAGTTTCCCTGAAGACCTGACGGTGCAGAAAGTATTTTCAAATGGATGTTGGCCATCGTCCATAACAGCACACATTCAACCTCATATCTTTGCAATTCATTCCATGAACTTGAGGCGTCAGCTTGTGGAATTACTCCTGGAGTTCTCCCAGTTGGTCCATTGTTAGCGAGCACCCGATTACTACATCATAGAGGAAGCCTGTGGAATGAGGATTCGACTTGCTCGAACTGGCTGGACCAGCATCCACCCCAGTCAGTCATCTATGTAGCCTTTGGAAGCACCACAATCTTCAGCCCAGAGCAATTCTATGAGCTTGCCCATGGCCTGGAGCAGATTGGCCAACCGTTCCTGTGGGTTGTACGCCCGGACATGACTGACGCACCAGTCAACAAGTTCCACGGCACGTTCCTCCAAAGGGTGAAGAATCATGGGAAGGTGGTCCAATGGGCACCACAAGAGGAGGTCCTAGCACACCCTTCAGTGGCATGCTTCTTCACTCACTGTGGGTGGAATTCTACACTGGAAGGCCTGAGCAATGGGGTCCCACTTCTATGCAGGCCCTACTTTGCAGATCAGCGCCTGAACAGGAGCTTCATATGTGATGTGTGGAGGGTGGGTCTAGGAGTGGATGGCGATGAAAATGGAGCGATAACTAGGCATGAAGTGAGGACAAAGATACTAGCAGTTCTTGGGAGTGATGAGATAAAGACAAATTGTCAGAGGATGAAGGAGAAGACCAGGAAGAGTGTGAGTGAAGGAGGTCATCCTTGAAGAATCTGGAGAGCTTCATTGAACTCATAAAGGCTTGAGGGTTTTTATTTGTTGCTCCTGTTACAGTGCCTAAGAAAGAACTCTGTTTTACTCTTCTTCAAATTGTTGTCCTCAGGATAGCTGATCTTCTGGTTCTCAGTCAAGTACAGGTGAATCATGACAAAGTTCTCGGTTTTGTAGGTAATGATTGATGACAACTTAATTCGCAATTGAGGATAAGCAAATGGGTAGGTTAAGGCTCAAAAAAGCAGTTTCATTAACAGGGACATGATCATAAAAAAGCCGCCGAGGTCTGGTTTCTCTAAATGGAACAAGACTAAATTATGTTCATTTTCTTAATGGATGCGCAATCAACTGCTTCAACTGTTAGCCTCTTTATAAATTTCCTCCAATTTGCTAGATACTCTCTATTAAGAAAAGTGAAGATTTCTGTTTTATCTCCTCGGGCAACTGATTTGAGAAGAGATCTTCCTGGAGTCATGGGAGCTGCGCTATGTCCACTACTTGTGGACGAATTCCTCTTCTCCCACACTGAGAAGACATTCCACCTCCTCTGCCCCCAAGACTTGCTTGATGATATGCGCAGTAAGAAGAGGACTCGATGTGCTCCGACTGTGGATTTTGCCTCACCAATTTGTCTTGGGGAACTACAAGATATCAATCCACTATCGCAACAAACAGGCAATTGAACAGCAACGCTGCCATATGTTGGGTCTTGATGCAGCGTAGAGTCACTAAGCCTCCTCCTGGGATGATCATCTACTTCTGCTCTAATTCAATGCTCAATTGCTCATGGCTTGGCCATCTTGCATCTTTCCCCTTCATGACCTGTTCAGCTTCAGTTTTGGGCTTTCATACACCACCATTATACGGTCAAGACTCACTTGAGCCGGTTCTTCTGCCAATGGCTCCACAATGAACCATTGAGTCTCCTCTGGTTGGCTTCGTATCCACTTCTATAGTGCTTGTGCTTCAACATTCTGCCTCTCGCTCAGCAACTTTCTGTGAACATAGGTAGACCTCCTTCTGGGTAGAAGAGGTTTTGGTACTAGGTTTACTAGTTATATGCGTTTCGTAATTGCTTTGAGCACCATTTGGATTTCTACGACCTTTTCCTTTTCTTGCTCTCTCAAAGTAGGTTGTATAAGGAACCTATCTCCATTTTCCCAGTTTCCAAATGTTGGGAACTGTGAGCGTTGTTGCTACATTAACCAACAACAGAGTTGAAAACGACCAAGCAAAATGACTGTAGCCCATCTTCTCCAATAGTTCCAAGTAATCTCCTTGTCCAAATCAGACCCCTAACTGAGCCCAAGTTCCATCACGGGAAGATGCAGCTAAAAGAGAAAACTGCACAAAGATTAGCAAGTGCAAAAACAAAATCAGTACCTTGTGCCAAACCCAGGTGGAAGGGTGGTCCGTTGATTTGGAAGGAGCTGGGTTCCGACAAGTGATTAGGAGTCTAACTTGAGGATGTTGCCAAAAAAAATCATTCCTCAATTATTTTTAAACCTAATGAACATCATCAACATCTTTACATGAGGCTACTGATAATTGTGGGGCTAAATAACTCACGAAGTTAGAACGGCTTAAGGATGTAGCTCAATTGCTACCAAAATACTAAATTGATTGCTTTAGTAATGGGTTTTGTGTGGATCTCGCTCAGCAAATTTGACGACCCAGTTGAGGTTAGTTGATGCATTAGCCACATGAAATACTTGCACGTTGCTGGTCAATGTTGCTTACATTTATGGTCCATGGAATTATTCATCTATCACATGATATTTGTACTCATTTGTGAAATTTGTGATTCATCTTTATCATTTCATAAAGAGTGGACTTCCAACTTTTCCAAACCTAATGACTATATGTGTAACACCCGGTCTCCACTATACACATATTGCTTTGGATAGTGACATCCTGATTTTCGACCTTGTGCTGATTATATGAAATGGGTTTTTCATCAACGCGCTTATAGTATTTTTCTCTGAGTTGGTCAATCATGAGATAAATGTGACCGACTTGAGAATTCGGTTAGAATCAATTGCTTGACCGTACTAATCTGCAAGGCTCAATACGGCCCCGTTAAAATCGATTAAAGACCAGAGATAGGTTGATTCGATAAAAGTATGTAATTAAAGTGTGGATGATTCCACCTAATTGCAAAATTCGTGTCCAATGACATTAGACCGATTTTTCTATCGATTTTGTACTCGGTGTCCAAAATTGAAATCTTGAGATTTTCACGACAATCGAGAGTCGCCAATGAGCCGAAGATGTACGACGTTGATCGAAAATAAAAGCTACTCGGTAGGTTAGATCACGCTAAAATCGTGTCCGATTGAAATTAACCATGAAATTGAACCTGGTTTCAGGAATCGAAAATTCCAGCGTGTCACGATTTATTTTGGGACGTCGACTTATCTTTTGAAGAATTTTCAGCGAGCTCAAATTTTCAGAAAATCAATTTCGAACAATTCAGAAAAGAAAAGAAATTCGGATGGGCCAAATTGAGTGGATTTTTTGCTTCTAAAGTGAGCTAATTGGTGAAGGGAAATTGTGAAATTTGTGTGGACTTCCTCCTTAGCAAAATTGGTCATCAAATTGGATAGATTTGTGAAGAAATTGAAGTCCAATCGATGAAATTCGTAGGCTTGTGGGGGCTGCAACTTTTGGACATCAACTTAGCTATTTGTGGGAATTTATATGCAAGAAGTAGGGGACCAAGAGGATGGGCTTGGAGACTTTTGGGACCAAGACATGATGAAAATTGGATATTTTGATTGACTTCGCCCCCCTATCTTCTGCTTCTCATGCATGCCAACTTCACCGACCCCTCTTGCTTTTGCCTTCTCTTTCATTTTTTTCCTTTCAAGCTTGGTTCCTCCTCCATTTTTCTTTTCAGTCGTATGCCCACCTTTTCTCTGCCAACGTCGCCTTCGCTCACCGCTCCAGCTCTCCCTTTCTTCAATTTCTTGGCCGCCTCCCCTTCTCCACAAGCTCAGCATCCACGCATCCTCAGTGGTCATGCCCACCAAAATTCCCATAGCTCACTCTCACACCTCCCTCGCCATCCCCCAACTCATCGTGTCCTTTAGCTCAACTTCAGCCAACACCAACGACCAGTAGCTGGTTCGTCGAGCAGCCCTCCCCGCCTCCAGTTCAGCTCGCAACTCAACCCCAAACTGAGCTGAGGCTAGTCCACTCGAACCGACCAATTGCCCTTCGCAAAATCAAGGCCAAAGCTTAGCCGTAGCTGAGCTGTCTTGGACCGTTTCAGCCTGGTTCATGCCTCCCTTAGTGTTGTCAAAGACCCGAGTTGTGCTCGCCTCCACGTCACCGTTGTGTCAACCGCTTTATTTGCTAATCCGGTGAGTTTATGTCCTAAACTCTAATTAGGATGCTAATGATGCTTAGAGGTGGATTAGTAGTTTAATTAGGAATTAGTGGTAATTAGTCTAGATGCCTAAGTTAGTAGGATTGTTTAGTTAGTCTAATTAGCTATTAGGTGGTTAGATTAGATTAGTTAGCTTAGTAGATTAGCTAGCTATTATTAGGTGGTTGGATTAGTGTATATAGCTTAATAGTGATTTATTTAATTATTTATTAAATAGTGGAAATTATATCGGGATAGTCGGTCGTTAGAATTTCATGCTGATCATCGTAATTGAGTGCTAATTTGTGCAATTTGATCTTTGGGTGTTGATTTTGAATTATTATTTCAAAAACAATGAATTTTGGGTATTTAATTAGAAAAATACCGGGTGTTGATTTTGATGCCGAAAATGTTTTTAGTACTATATAAAGTCGTGGAATTTTTAAAATGATGGGATATCACGCTTTATGGGTTGATTTGATCATGTGTCCCGCACACCTATTGTACCGAGTGTTTTTAATATGAAGAAAATAGACCAAGTACATTATTTAAATTGAGGCATTTGAGTGCAAGGCACTATGTCCTTGGTTAAGGTTGGTTGTGCGTATGATTGCTATGAGAATCCGTCACCCGATGAAGGTCGGTGGGCGATGCTTCTATGTGGAATGCCCTTGACAACGGATGCCGGTCACAGTGGAGGCTGGACCAATGCTCCTATGCTAGATGGGGCGAGACGATGCCGTTATGTTGGAAGACCGTTGATTGTTGAGTTGATCGTGCCCATGGGGCCGTAACTAATTAGAATGCCTGAATGATTGAGATGACCGCGCCTGATTTCTGGACAAAATTGTGTGGCATGGAATGGAACGTGTCATAACGATTTGACTTTATAATTGGGAACCATGTGATTGATTGATTTATTAAAGTGATGTGTTTCAATTATCAAATACATTGGATGTATGCATATGTTATATGAATTGTGCTGACGTGCAGGAAGGTGTTGAGGCGAGGTAAGTCCTCTATGATGTGTGTATAGGCTGCCTCTAGGTGTATTATCTTCCTAATCGGGGTATAAGGTGTAGACTCTTTGAGATTTTTATCTCACCCCATCGAGGGTTACCAATTCGAGCTCGAGGCTGAAGGGTCCAGTGTAGATGGCCTAAAAGGTTTCTTTTGAGTCGGACCTTACGTAAATAAACCGAATGTGTTTATAAAGTTGGTTTGGTTTTAAATTAGTTGTCTTGCTTTTCTATCACACACTTGTTTGTTGTTTGGAGATTGTTTATTTCGCTTCCGCATGTGCATGAATTGATTGGGTCGGTGACGCGTCCTAGGAACATCTCAATTTAGTCGACCATCGAGGGATGTGCGCAAGCTTGAGGTTCAAGGCATGACATCCCTGCCCGAAGTGGTATCAGAGCTAGTCAGTGTATGGAGTGATGAGGTGTGATGTGATATTGCTAGTATGAGTACCTAGAGGGGGTGAATAGGTGCCTAAACAATTTATCGATATACGGAAGCGATTCTTAACATATGATAGAAAGTAAATTCTCTCTTAATTAACAAAATGAAATACGATTGAGGTAGAGAGTGAGGAAGAGAAAATTGAACACGGGATTTATAGTGGTTCGGCTTATTCCAAGCCTACGTCCACTCTTCCAGATGACGGCCCACCGGCTGGATTTCACTATGATCAAAGAGAGATGCAGCACAGCTTTGCCTTGATTCCACAGTGTAGATGTTTTACCACACCTCCTCGAGGTCTCTCACAAATATAGACTCTCTTTTGTATACAAGTATTCGCTCAAAGGATTTATCTAAACAAATAAGAGCTTCAGACTTTGGAATTCTTCTATCTCGCACCCCTCGAACAACTAAGAACGTCTTCCTTATATACTCCTTTATGCCATCATACCCGTTGGCACTTACCAAAGGAATTCCTCCAATCTACCAGTTGAATGAGAATCAATTAAGAAGATTTGTTCGAGCTATTAAAGGAACGCATGTTGATAGCCCATCAATCTTGGTCGCCCATACAATCGGGATCTCGGTTTCCATAAGTAGAACCTTCCAATAATATTTAGACAATCATCGAATCTTCAGTCATTGAATCAATCTTGATCAATCAAAGGATTACGATCGTCTTCTCTAACCACGAGATCTTCTCCGAGATGATAAGGTTAAAT